>NW_007577778.1:316659-377945 GCF_000690725.1 Stegastes partitus
GAGAATAGCAATGTACACATTCTGGACAAACAAGATACATGGTTTAAGAGAAGAGTGAAGGAAACCATCTATGTTTAATTCAGAGCAAGCAAAGAACGGGGTCGACGACACCCCTAATCAGGTACTTATAATGCAGCCATTCACACCCCGAGGCATTTGACTCTTGGCTTGTTAAGGCCATGTAAGTTGGGAATGACAATTTATCGGACACTCATTAGTCAGAACTGAAAAATCAATACTTGGATGAAAGGTGAAATTCCTTCAAAAACCAAAAAGAGAAGTCCAGTTGCTTTTTGACTGAAGCTTTTAGGCTTGGGGGGGCCGTTTAGTGCTCACCCATTTAGTAAACTAAGGCACACAGTTTTCAGATAATACTTCAGATAAATACATAAACCTCTGTGCCTTGTCCAAGTTTGGTTTCAAGTGTGGAACATGCTCACTGTTGTCCCTCGCAGCAGATGGAGAAAAGAACGCCGAATATAATTGGTATATTCACGCCTTAATAAGACCAGCAAGATGCCACACTTCAAAACTTCCACAAATTAGCCATGTAAAGATGAAATTTATGCTTTATGAGGAGTGTTTTTACCAATATGCTGACGGAGGAGTTATTGGCTGGCTTGGCATACCTACACCAAGACAGTTTTTTCCCCATAGCAGAGGGAGGAAGTGTAGCCAGATCATTGGTCTGGCTATGCGACACTACCAGTATACCAAGTCATCAGTTAGTGATGCTAAGTGCATTCCAAGGCATATTGTCTAAGTAACACAGTGCAGTAGTACTGATTTAATGGAGACTGAACACAGTCATTTCCTTCAACCTGCCTCATCCACTGTACTTTTAATTTATCGTTACCTCTGTTTCCAAGAGATACTGTAGAAAAGTAATTTAATTTAATCCATCCATAGATTAAACAAGTGTATGATTGTGGAGGTGCTCCTTAAGCTAGCTACATCACCTTAACATTGGACAGGGGCCACTGTCACAGTGCAGCATACATTAGAGCATCTTATCATCTTAACATCTTAACATCTCCAGTCATGACATATTTTCGAGGTAAACAGAATATGTGGATGAGTCGTAGTTTAGTTACAGATTTAAATCAAAGCCTTAATACAAGATTGAATTACAAAAAGTGATATGGCGATAAAGAATTGCAGACACACTTCACCCATACTTGTGTTGTTAGATGAGGGGAAGACAAAGGGTGAACTAATCAGACCTCAACCACATTTCCTGTTTTCACAGGTTTACCAGCTCAAACGCACACCTCTCACTGGTACAGATGCCATCTGCAAACTACCCATTGAGCATGGTTTGAAATGATGGTCAGGCTTAGCTAGTCACTTGAAATCCAATTTGTTGGGATAAATGAATTTAACAAAGTTTAGGAACTGTCATCAAAAACTACTCACTTACATACAAAACATCCTTGAAATATTTTTGACAGCTAAATGGCAGCATTTTATGCTTGTAGTATTTTGACAGGCAAGCATCAAACTATAGTTCTACCTCTTAATACTATGATTGTAATTAGTTAGTGCAATTAGAATGTGTAGTGGTAGAATTACAGAAAAACTACTTTGTCTGAGGGAAACTGCTTCAGTGCTGACAACAGTATTGATAACTTGAAAACACACAAGGACAACTATTTTTAAAAATTCCAAAAATCAACAAAGTTTATTAGCAGTCCAATGCATACCCCCTCATGCACTCCCACCAAGTAGCCATGCTAACCCTGCTTTGGTCAGCGCACTATGCCAAAAGGGCAATCGTGTGGGCCAGTTAAGTAGGCCATTCTGACTTGAGTTTCTATGCTGCTCTCCACAAATAAGATCCTGAGTGTCCAGTATACCGGACGGGGTCTGTAGAAAGGAAAACAAGCTAAAATAACTACTATACTAGTAATACTAATATTACTAGTGCTAAATAAATAACAACTAAAACAGAAACCTTGGTGGGGGTGTAAAGGTTTACTCTTGAATTGAGTTCTTAATTACGCTGTTCAATGAATCAAAGTCATTTTAGCCAACTATTTCCAAAGAGTACTACAGTTATGCAGGACAATCTAGCAGATGTTTTCATTTAGGACATGTTTACATTTCTTAGCCAGTTAAGTAATCCCATCAAATCATTAACTGCATTTCACAGCTACATATGAAACATTCAGACAGAAACCTAAAAAATAGCCCAAGGACAATGAGGAAAAACCAACACAGTAAAAATGGAATAAAGAGCACAAGAACAGCAAGCAGATCAAATACACATTCAACATCTCAGTCACGTTACCTTCTTCATGTTGGCACCCACATAACTCTTGGCCTCCTCTTTGAACTGGGGTAGTCTGGAAAAAAAAACAATTGTTAATACAGTCTTTGGTGAACAATTTTCTGCTATATATCTTTTCCTGAGCATGGTCTAGGCACCATCCTAACAGGTACATGAAACTAATGTAAATTTGTAACTGAATAGTCTTATCAGTATATTGTTGGTACATATTGTGGGCAGTTGTATGCAGTATACACCTTGGGAAGTTGGCAAGCCAGAGGAGGCAGCGGGATGCTCTAATGACATGGTTGTTTACAACATATTAAGGTTTGAAGGAAAAGACACCATTCACTGCAATCGAGGAACTCTATGATTCAGTGTTTCTTCAAAATTAGATCTGTGGCAGTTTTCATGCCTTAAAATAGCTTAGATGTAACCATTGCTTCCTTTTCATGTGGCTATGGTTTCTCTGCCTCTCTCTTCACCACTTCCTGGAGTTTGAGTACACCAGCTCCCTTCTGACTGTGCTCAACCACTGTGTTGCTAATGTACTAAGCCTAACCCCCACACTATGGCAAGTTAAATTACTGGAGTAATTCCGCCATACATGTTAAAACAGGTAATCGATTCTGAAAAAGAAGGACACAGAAACCCTACCTTGTAAGCTGAGAGGATTGGTGCCTTAGGTTTGTTACGTATAAAACCCTTAATGTCTGAATCTGTGTTTTTTAGGATTGTCGTCAGTATGCTGCAGTTTCAAGGTGGATAAGTTTAGCTCTGATGCTTATTTTGCTCATGATATTTCCTCTAGAATGACAAAAAAAAAAAACTTCAAATGGACATGTTAACAAGGTAAAAATCTTGATTTTCAACAGAGGAGCTCCTCAGTACAACGGAGTGTAGAATGCGTCCTAAGCTGCTTAAAAGGCAATATCATGGTGGGAATCTCAACATTTTCAACCTGAGCCACAAATAAACTTTTCCAGTGTTTGATGAACAATGCTGGCTGCTATTCTCAAGGCATCACACAAAGAGTGAGTGTGTGTATGTGTGTATGCGTGTGTGTGTGTGCGTGCCACTAGGTTTCTGTGGACTCTAAAGCTTTGGTGGAAAATGAGATGTCACCACCAGTCACACACACATACACACAGACAACGAAAAAAAAAAAAAAGAAGTCGCCAGCCCCCCCCATCCCTCCCCCCGACATTAACTCAGCGTTAATAGAGTGTTGTCTTGCAAGCATGATTATTGGATGATCTGTGGGTCCAACAGATTAACATGCCTAATACTTTCAGCAGGCAATCTAAGGCTCCCGCTGAAGAGCTGTACAGAGCTGCTGCTCATTATTATCTGATGGGGGTGGGGGACGAATCCCAGATGCACTCACATCTCTATTATCTGGGGTCTGTGGACAAGTAGGGGGCTAGGGGTTGGACAAGAACAAAATGAGGTGTGTGTGTGTGTGTGCATGTGTGTGTGTGTGTGTGTGAGAGAGAGAGAGAGAGAGAGAGAGAGAGAACGAGAGAGAGAGCACTATCAGAATGAAGAAGCCTACACTACATTTATATCTCCTGTTCATGTGGCAGGGATATCTCGGTTTACAACTCTGGCTGCCATGCTCTATGCTCACACAGTAAAATCTTGTAAGAGAACATGATAACAAGGTGCCATAACAGTCCTGCCAGTAAATGAAAACAGGCAAAGAATGCTCGGAGGGAGTGTCAGCGAATGGCGACAAGCTTGGCAAAAACCTACACTGGACTTTGCTGGAGGAAAGATATCCCAGCACTTTGTGACAAATCCTGCGTCTAATAGTCTTGACAGAGTCACAGACACCTTCAGAGAGGAGGTGAATCAAACCATAACTTTATTTTGAGCTCTGTTTGTTCTCCAGCTGTGCTCCTTCACATTCAGAGCAGACGAGCCCTTTTTGTAGCTGATTTTTCTGATTGCTTCTGTCTGGCATGGCTGGCAATGCTAATTCTGTATGTGAGCTCATGCGCGTGTGTGTAGATATGCTTCTTAGTATTTATGGGGGTTGGAGCTTTTCTGTTGAAGCAGAGACCAGCTTCATCTATATGCAGATCATACAGTGTGCAGCTCAATTGGCTCATCGCCTTGTCTGTGACTGAATGTGACTGGCACTCTGATCCACGAGCCGAGGACTTAGTGGTTTGTGGGGATGGGGTTTTCTTGTGCGTCCAAATGCCAAAGGAGAAATCATGCTATAGCATTAGTGAATCAGTGGCCTACTGACCCTGTGCAGAGTGCAGAATTAAATTTATGAGCCTTGTGGGGGATAATGAGGCCTGAGAAACACATACATACAGAAAACCTCCAGTCTATAGTCCAGAGGTGATGGAGGAGTGCAACTGAAGCCCAGCCTGCTTCTGTTGTGGGGCAACTTAACATTTTGGGCTTTAAATTTAAAAGCTTTACATTCTCGTGCTGAGAAAAAAAAAAAAAAAAGCTTTGAAGCAAAATTCAGATAATTTAGATATCAAAAAGTAACTAGTTAGCTCCTAAGGTAGCAGAGCATTGTAACAGAATAAACGGAACTGCATTTTATATACTTAATCCTAACCACCATTGAGATGTACCTAAACACAACCAACTACATAACACTTTATAGCAGTTCATCGTTCATCCACCACTCTCCCATACATTTACCTGGAAAATAGTAGCTGCACCATGTCAACCAGTGTATGTTCAGCTGACTTCCTGAGGAGCTCTGTAAACACAAAAAAGAAACAGACATTAGTACCAAAGAAAATGAAATAGAGAATACTCCTATTGCAGTAGACCAAAGAGGGCACAAGGACAAAGCACCAACACTGGCACAGTTGAGAGTGGACGTAGAATTAAGCAGGCTGTTTCAGAAACGTTTGAATTAAAAAATTCAAATATTCATTCTCATTTTGTTCACTACCACAACAAAGGCCAGAGCATTTAAACCTCGAGGTGGTTAATGAACAAGTCATTAAACAGAATAAATAAGATGTTCGATAAATGAAAACTCCTTTATTTTAGTCAGTACTAGGCTGACCACACCAAAACAGCGCTGGTCCTAACAAGCTGTTGTAAATTCTGGTGTGCTGCAACAGCATGAATAATACCTGTGACCCTTAATTACAGGTTTAATAGATCAAGTCTTAACTAAGCTATTTTCCATTCTCAGATGAATGTATTTAATGATTTATAGGGCTCAGGCTTCCTCCCACAGTCCAAAGACATGCTGAGGGCAATTGGTGATTCTAAATTGTCTGTTGGTTTCTCTGTGTAGCCCTGTGATAGACTGGTGACCTGTCCAGGTGTCCCCTGCCTTCACCCTGAGTCAACTGGGATAGACTCCAGCCCCCCTGCAACCCTAGTGAGGATTAAGTGGTTTACAGATAATGGATTGATGGATGATTTATAGGGGCATGGAGTGGTAAAAAAGACTCTGTGAAATGTTTATTCCAAAGTCTGGGGGGGAAAAAAAGCATGAAATGTCCTGTCACAGTAGCTTGAAAAAACATTTGTATGACTGAATTTTTAATTAGACAACTGTCCCACAAATTTTTCACAATATTTGCTTCCCCTGACGCATTGTGTCTTTTACACCACATCTTAATAAGACTGCTCCAGAATATCATACTTTTAATAACACTTTGGTTTTTACATTTAATCATTCTTCATTTACTTCTTTAATGAAAGGCTACATACCTCAGACTTTTAAAGATGCTGAGTTAAAAGCTTTACTTAAAAAACCTAATCTAGATCCAGGTGTTGTAGCCAACTACAGACCTCCTATTTATTTCTACTATCCTTGAAAAAGCTGTTGCAAATCAGTTATGTGGCAAAAGTTCCTTTAAGCAATATTATACAGAAGCACTGCATACACATACATTGCTGTGGGGATGTCACCCAGATATATTTATTTATGTATCCAAATGAAACAAATCAATTCGTCAAACTCCAACCATGCCTTAAAGACATAAAACCCAGAATGACCTGAAATGTTCTTCTTATAAATTAATGCAAAACTGACGTTATTGTATTTCGCCCTAAATATCTCAGAAACACACAGTCTAACCAAATAGTTAGTCTACATTGCACTGGCCTCCAGTTCTACTGAGAGGAACCATGTTACTCTTCACCAGGTTATATCCCTTAACTCACACGTAAGTCTCTTTGATGGCCTTCTTCAACTGACACAATATTGTCACAACCAGGAGCATCCTGTCTCATGATGATGCTGAAAAACTAATTTATGCATTTGTAACTTCTTGGCTGGACGATTGTAATTCTTACTATCAGGATGTCCCAATAATTCTCTGAAAAGTTTCCAGTTGATCCAAAATGCTGCAACCAGAGTTTTAAAAAGAGCGAGAAACAAAATGTCTCCTATAATAACTTCTCCTCACTGGTTTCCTTTAAAATCCAGAGTAGAATTTAAAATTCTTCTCCTCACATGCAAAACCCTGAAAGGCCAAATCCCAGCATATCTTAAAGAACTCTTAGTATCATTTTGTCCCAACAGAGGACTTCAACCTCAGAGTGAAGGGTTTACTTGTGGTTCCAAAGGCTTTAAGTAAAATAGAAAGCAGCTTACATGTTGATAAGTGCTTGCTGCAAGGGGTAATTGTTGTGTTTTTCTGGTATTAGAAGATTTTGACATTAGTATGTAAAGTGGCCAGAGATGATATAACTGAGGATTTGTTGCAACATAAATAAATCTAAAGTTAGAAAAAATAAATTATTATTCAGTTGTATCCCTATCCCATTTGTCATCTCATGGATGGTCCAAACTTTTGTCCAATGTGAATGTTCAGAAATATTTTGGAATAGAATAGAATAGAACTTAACAATTTAACATCAGTTTGTAACTTGTCCTAGAAATGACTAACATCATATCAGAGTAATGTTTGATTGGCGTGTGACGAAACTCACCACTTAGGCGCATCTCGAAGCAGATCCTGAAGCAGGATTGCATGATCTCACAAACAGACTCGTTGGTTAGATGAGCTCCAACAGGCGTCAGCAGTAGAGTTCTCAGGACCTGAAGCAGCAATACAGCTTTAGTAAAACCCAGTGTATCTATTTTAATGAAACCAAAAGTAGTTATCTACTGCAACTGGTGAGTAAAATTATACGACTTAGACTGTTTTTATAATTCAGAACAATAAAATACCAACAAAAGCTACAAATAGGGAAATTCCCATAGCGAGTGCGAGGTGATAAATTGAATATTCAATACACTGACATGTTGGAGATAAAGAGAAACACTTTATCATTACCAATGTTCATTATGTGCATTTATGAGTGGGTTGAAGTATAATGCACAGGAACAAAATGAGTCTCATTTGTTGGATCTATCTACAAACATGTACCTGTAAAATTTTCATCAGGACAACTTCATCACTTGCAGGATCTGTTCCAACAAATCTAGCGTGTGTGACAGCATCTGCCATGTTTTCAATGGCCTCCGCTGCTGCTTCATGGTTAGCATCTGCAGACAGAAGACAAACATACAATTTTATTACACCTCATGCAACCATTTTTGTCCTGATGTTTGTTGTTTTTTTTTTTTAATAACTTTGGCGGTATTAATGTATATGGGATAAAATCTAGCAAAGGTGTGTATTTTGGAGGGAATTTTAAAATTTGAGCCTCTGCTCTGAGAATGCATCAACAAATACAGTGTGTACAAAAAAAAGTGACACTCAGGACCTTAAGGACAAGCATGTCCACACTGAAACCCAATAAAACTGCTATTTTTGACCTTCTTGCTATTACACTATGAAATCATGAATTCGATGTTATTAGGCCTTCATTCATTCCTCAAAATTTTAAAGCAAAAATTACAAAACAAATACTTGGTTGCAGCTTTCCAGATGTGGGTATTGTGTTCTATGACATTTAAAAGCAATTTCCAGGGGTTTTGAGCAATTCATGGAGCAAAGCGAGACATACTGGCTTCAACTGACAAAATCAAGAAAATAAATAATACATTGATAATAAATAAGAAAAAAATCTATAATTTAAACTACATATACACCGTTGCCCATAATTTTGGTTTTCAGACACATTCCTCTTCTTATTTCTATTTACACACATCAGCACTCATTTTGGATTTTGACCAGGTGGAATGATTCTATACTGAGTCCCAGTTACCAGTTGAATCGAATTCTGACTTCAGGGTATGACCAAAGAGTTAGACGCCCTGCCCATTGACACCATCGACAAGCTGGTGGACTTAACACATTGATCCATGTCAGGGGTGGCCATACTCAATATTAGTGACTGAGTGACATTTGCAAGAGTAATATTGGACATTCTTATGCATGAAATCCCCTCAAACATGTGTTTCCTGTTAAAGGGACCAAGGTTGAAAAACTGAAACAAAACCTTTAATCCTATTGCAACCGTGCATATGGACTATTTTCAGGGTAATATCACTGCCTTTGCATTTGAATGCTTATCTTGGTTATTAAAAAGGCTAGCAATGTATTCTGTATCTTTTTTTTTTAATCGTGTTTATTTGACAAAAATATTTGATGTCAAGAAACTGATGTTTTTAAATGTATCTTACTATAAAATACTATCACTGCCTTCTTGTCCACTCGTGGCCCATAAATGTCTTTTGACCACAACTTTCACATCATTACAATGAAAAGAAAATCCATGTCGGAAAACAATGTAGAAATTTGCTGTAATTTCAAAGTTGGAATTTCTGCTGTTTATTTTGACATGCAGCACATCAGAAAAATGACAGGAGCTTCATGAGTTACTCAGTTGAGACACACAACTGTAAAATAGGTGAAGAAACATATTACATTGCAGAAGTCTGATCTGGCCTTATAACATGAATGCTTTGGTTTGTACAAATGTGTGACAAGCATCAGGCAATGAAGAGTTCATGAGGAATACAAACAAGAGAACGGAGATTGACACAGAGCTGTATGCAGATAACAACTATAGTCAAATATGATGTAAATTCTAAATTATTCTTCCCATTAACAAATCTTTACACAATTGTCCGAAAGGTCAAGCTATGCAGTTTTGTTTGATAATGCATAGCTTGCTGCAAGAAATATTTCATAAGCGATCCAACCAAAAAGAACAGATTTTTGGGGGTCTTTTAAGTTCGAAGGGTTAACATGACCGACTATTGATTAAGGATTGTATATTTACTAGGAATATTATACTGTAATCTCTATTTACATCTGTTGTTATCTGCAGTTGCCATGTCCACTACATCCATTCAGACTCCAGGTGCACATCAGGGTGGTGGGACTGATCTAGACTCTTTTTACCTTCAGCGGTTTGGAATATTTTAGACTGAAAGAGGACACTATATATTGGTTGACTCCTCATTTCTAACACTCACTGTCAGTAACAAGAGGCACAACATTGTACAACTATGTGCTGCACGCAGGGCAAACATACTTTTAGAGTTAAAAAGAAATAAAAATCTGAATTTGTCACCATTCCAGTGGTAAGATAAATACAGGCTGAGACACAATATGTAAAAAGTGGAAGCGATGATTGTTAGTAAACTCAGCAACCAAGAACACATCTCCAGCAGCTAAATGAATAAACAAAACTAGACAAATCTAATATGGTCTGTCCATACTGTTCTTCGAATTCTGGGATCTAATGACCAGATGTGACCCTTTGTTGGAGGCAGGCTGGGACAAATTGGCTGTCAGAGCAACAGGAGTCGATGTTTTTGAAACCCAAGCGGCTGGCCAGCTATCTGCCTAGAGCCAGCCTGTTTTCCTTTCCCATCGCCCTCAGAAACAGCAATTCATTAACTAATAAGCAGTGGGGGAAAGGGGAGTGGAAGGATGGTGGGAGAGACAGAGAAAGGGAGGTACAGCTCAGGATTTTCCACGTAAAGCCACAAAGCAGCCTGTCAGCATTAAAGGTCTGACATATGGAAAAGATAGGATGTTTAGCGTTTAATGTAATACTGAACCTCTCTGTTTTAATACATGATTACAACATTAGAAGAATTAAGTTCGATTTCAGGAAACTACTCCTTTATCACGTTTGGGATATTTTAATAATTGCCAGTTAGTGTGAAAACTGGAGTGCATACAGTACATCAGTCAAAAGCTGGTTAACGGCTGAGAACTGTTTTTTTTGCGTTCAGAGGGAGCAATGCCAACATCCCTCCAGAGGCAAAGGTGACAACAAGCATGGAGGTTGTGCTGAAAACATCCAACGTCCAGATGCAGAAACTGGAGACACGGGGATCCAGCAGAATGTCAGAAGTGATATAAAACACTAATCCTTCTCTTGGCACACAGTCTATAGTGATGTCCAAAGGAGGGGCTTGGGGGCATTGTTAAAATAACACTGAGGAAAGGAGAGGCTTAGTATGTGTGTGTTTGTGTGTGCCTGAGGGTATGTGGGCAAAGTCAAGAGGGGGTTGAACCAGCTGCCACATAAAGCAGTTTAAGTATATCAAACTCTTGTCCCAAAAATCAAAGACGTGGCGTGAGTGAGCGTGAGCATAAGTGCAAAAGGGGCTGGTTTGTAGGTGAGCAACACACAAAAAGCTCTCAAGCTGCACTCTACATGAGGGCCAATGCATCTTTAGAAACTAAACAAAGGGAGTGCTGCTTTTTTCATGGCCAGAGAAATAAATGAGTTTGTTCACCTGTTCATCATCTGAATAGCACAAGATCACCTTTCAGGCCAGGCTGCTTTACTCACAGCTTTTGCCACAGTCAGTGTGCACAGTGATAAATGCATGGAATGCATAGAGTCTGTTTTTGGATTTTGTTTTCTTCCCGTTTGAAGCATTACATTCAGGAAATATTCAGTAATTGCTTTGTTTGCAAAAAGCCAAAAAATGCAATCAAAACTAAAAATATATAATACAGCAAAACATAATATAATTAGGCAAAGTATGTCCCTATGTCTTCTTTATGGTTGGGTGGTTTTGGATTATCAATGATGCATGGTGGAAATCTTGCTGAGTCCTAATCTATAATCTTTCAAATCTATAAACTGTCCTTATAATGTCATGTGCATGTTTTTCCACCTATCATCTGGTTTTACCTCTGGAGGTTTATATACAACTTTTGGATTATTCATTTTTATATATATGTTCATTTTACAAGAACGTGATATTCTAGCTATTTAGAACTTAATCTCTATAAAGTTAACTTTTTTCTTTTTATTATTATTTTGTCCGTTTTATTTATTTTCATATATTATACTTCCTTACATTAATGTTTTTATATTGTACTTCATGGTCATTTTTTTTTGCTCATGCTAATTATTTGCTTTCTTCTTTTATCATAACAGCCATTTTATTAATGGATAACATTGTATTTAGCCCACAAGTCAAGGCAGGCTACAGTTGTACTCTAACATCATCTCTTCTGGCAATAGCTGCAGTTTAAGCCTCAGCTGAGCCTTGCTCTGAGCCCTATGTGGTCTAGTGACCATGCGGCTGCGAGCAGCACAGTATGGGACTTTGCTGACTGTGCTGAGCAGGAGAAACCAAGAGAGAACAAAGGAGGGTCAAAGTTGGAGAGATGAGCAGTGGCAAGCGAAAGGATAGAGCAGAGTTCTGGATATCTATCAGCAACGAGGCTTAGTTTAGTGCTCTCTCAATGCCACTAGACCTTAGACCACAGATGAGAGGAATTACCTCTCTCTAAAAGAAACGTGCGTGCTCGCGTGCGTGCATGTGTGCGTGTGTGTGAAATGACTGCCTAGATAAACAACAACAAAAAAAAGTTGGTGCAGGGGAAAGTGTTCAGGGTGACACACGAGAAGATCACATTCTACACAACACCCAAGACAAAGGGGAACACATCTGTTTGCTACAAGTTAATTTCTTATTGCAGATTTCGAGATGGATGACGGCGACATATGTCACATGTATAAGATATTAAGCGTTAACTTGAGGCATGCAAGGCATAAAATGTTACCAGGAATCATCGAAGTAGGTACAAAATAAAGCAACAAAATCACGTCCATCTACATTAACAAACGTATTTTACTGCAGATGAATAAAACAAATTGATTTAAAAATACTTTATCACAAGTAAACGTACTGCTTGTTTGTCCAAAAGATGGAAGAAAATCTGAATCTATACGAGACATTAGCCAAATGAAGTGCAAATCAAAGATTGTTAGATCTTTTTATTTCTTTCCAGCCAGGAGATGGCAGTACCTGACAAGACCAGTGTTGTTTCTACTTTCTGTGCAGCTTTCTACTCATATCTGCTCAGTTATTCTAAAAGCATGATCAGTTTTATGTATTTCCTGAGGTGGGTTGGGTGGGTGTTAAACTGTATGCTAGTGTACAGGACATGACAATTATTATACAGTATATTTTCAAGACATAGATTTTAAGCTGGGGTTAGGGTTGGAACTTATGGTCCTCGTGTTAGTAAGGGTGTAAGTTATCTTTTGTTCCGTACCTAACTCATTTACTTTATGATTTATTTGGCTTTGCTTGTGCAGCACTGCATCTATCCATCAACATATCTAACCACTGTCTCTATTCAACATCTCAACCAGACCAACCTTGGTTTAAGGGATAAACAATGATGCCGAGCTGAACAACAAAAATAGAGAATAATTCAGCACTCCCCTTTTTTCAGAACAAAATGTCTGTTATGTATTTAATATTGTGCAAAAAATATTGCAAATGTTTAAAATTTATTTTAAAAAAAAACAAAGAAAATATGGGCCCTGTATCTTATATTACGCACTTGTTAAGGAAATAACTTATTTAAAAACTCATTCAGAAGCTGTGTAACATGTTGCAGTTCTACAGATAACTCAAAAGTATTACTGGGTACAGTATAACTCTCTCTGAAAACTTAAATCCTAAACACATTCACTCCACACTTTCATGAGAAAATACGTCTTTAGTCTCCTCTGGGAGCTTCTGACACATTCTTCAGATCAAATTTCAATACTCTTTGAACTTGCATTCAATCGCCTGCTCACAGCCCCACTCAGCCCCCACGACTAGAAAAATATTGGATGCATGGCTGAGTGAAACAAGAGGAGAGGCGAACGTGTTAACTGGCTGCTGGAGACTTTGCACTGTTTGACGAACAAAATTCCAACTGAGACGTAGCAGGTTTAATTAAGTTGTTAAACTCCTGTCCTGTTTTTTCATACTTCTTGCAAGTGAAGAGCAGTTGCCTTGCAACCAAGCTGCATCACCGCAGTTGTGAATCTCGTAGAACACTGCTGATGAGATGCTGGTGATGGTGCCGTGGCGTCAGGATGAGGGCTGTAGGGATTAAAGCACCTGCTGTCAGGTCTGGAGTGACAGACAGGGGCTCTAGGACTAAGAGGGCAATTTGTGAGGTGATATTTGAACAGATACTGTGTGTGTCTAAAATGACAGTCCTTTTAACCTGTAGTCTGAGACATTTCATTGTGAGTCTGAAAAGCACTGACTGCTCCTGGTCTTCCGTTTGATTTATTATCCACAAATTCTCAACATTCATCTGTCCCAGAAAAAAATTCACCATACATGGAGAACATTTGTCTTAAGAAGTTTCAGTTCAAACATAGAATACTATCACTGAATTTTTTTCTCACTGCAATGCAGTAAAATGAAAATTATAAACAACTGAAAGGATCTGGAAAGCAGGACCCAGTAGCTTTTTACCAACGTGCAATGTTCCTGTAATCTTAAGCTCCTATTTTGTTTAGAAATGGCTGCAGCTGTTTTGACAGCATTGTAACATTGACTCAGCCTGGCTATTTCAACTAACATCTGGTGATGCATACACATTTCACACTGAACAAAACAACTGGCAGACACTGGGCCATATTTCGGTGATGAGGCTAATGAGGACAGGCAGTCCTGACTGTATGCCAGCACAAGTCAGTTTCTGCATGAATTATGAGAATAGAGCATTCCTGGCATTCCTTGACTGACCTGATGTTGAGCAATAGGACTGGCTACTATGTCGCTTCCCTAAAAAAGTCAGTTTCAAGAGTGTCCAGATGATACATTAGGTGTTCGAAACGGAGTTACTGCTTCTTTATTGTAAATACGTTGGTAAATATCTACGGTCTATGACTACATTATATTTGTATAGATATACGTTTGACAAAAGATTACCATGTTACACAGTATACCAAGTGATTCATAATTAAACAGAGCAGTTTGTGCTCATCTCCAGCTGCTGTGTAAATGTAAACTCTTTCTAGATAAGTTTTCTGAATATCAACATCTGATCATCGGTCATTGTCCTAAACACACACGTTAATCTAGATTCTACCTGCATTGTGACCTGATGTCAGTAGGTAACTAGAAGGGCTGTCAGAAGGTAACTAGAAGGGCTGTCAGAGAGCACCATCAAGGCAAAAACCAATCTCACAGTTTTAAAGAAAGTGGTTCAGAACTGCACCATTTAATGGATACTTTCCACCTCTTTAACAAAATTTGGCCAGGTAGTCTGTTTCTAATCTTGCCAACAGACAAACACACAACTAAACAACAATTACAACATTAAGGGTTGTTGTTTGTTTGTCGCACGTAATGAGACAGAGCTGATGGACATTCCCATCCCCATCATTGGAAGCAATATGAGCTCCATCTTTTTTTTTCATTTGCAGAGGAAGAGATTTTTTTTCTAGCTTGATGTATGGAGGGCAGCTTGAGATAGCTTAGGTCAGCCAGGAGGAATTTGTTGTCAAACTGTATATCCAGCTAAACAGCTAGACTGATCTATATAGTGACGTAATTAGGCGGCTCTATGGTGGCTGTCTAGTCCGTGGGAAAGCAAACAGGTCTGAACCACCTCTGAACCACAACCTGGAACTAAGAGTACGGTTCACGTTGGTGGATAGGGGGTATGCTATAGTCCATTTTTACATGAAATCATTTAACGTCACAATTTGTATTCATAAGATTTTCAGCGTTACCACATGTACATACACAATAAAGATGCTTTTAGGGTAAAACAGATATGCCAGTTTTTCTTACCTATAAGGCCGTAGGAAAGGAACTTGTTGACAGAGGTAAGGGCAAGGCCTGTGATTGGTCCAGTGGTGTCCTCAGAGCGAACCACTTCTAGGAAGGGTCTCAAGAAAACGTTGGGTTCAACATCTGGCAGCTCTAAAGAAGGACACACAAACAAACTGCATGAAATCAAAGAACCTATCAGTGTTAACTTGTACTTATGTATCACCACATGAATAGTTATGTGCATTTTAGGACAGTTTGACAATGAAATTTTAAACCTTTTTGTCATGATGGAAAGTAAAACGTTCAAAGAAACACTAAAAATAACAAAACATTAATCTAATATGCTGCAATTGTTATGTTTTCCAGATTGAACCCTAACAGATAGTTAAATTATACTTTCAAATATCTCTATATCTCCTCTCTGTCTCTGCATTTCAGGGCAAAAACCCCACGTGCAAGGTTCATCTGTGAAGGCTTCAGCCTTAGACATAGCTGGGGAGAGAGAGAGAGAGAGACAGAGAGAGTGACAGACAGACAGAGAGAGAGAGACAGAGACACAGAGATAGACACAGAGAGAGAGAGACAGAGAGAAGGAAACACAGGGAAAGAGAAAGAGGAATGTGCAGGATTTTAAAGAAGCGGGACAAAGACAGGGACAGACAGAAGTCCAATTAGTCAGCATGACAGCATTAAAAAGAATCGTTCCAATGTTATGGGAAATAAGCTACACTCACTTTTTTTACAGTTGTGTTTTTTATTTATTGTTTGTTTGTTTGTTTGTTTGTTTTTAATCTACCAGTTACATGATCCAATATTCAGCATTTTTGTTATTATTTGTATTGTTGCTTTTAAGCAGTTATTGATTCAAAAAAAATAAGAATTTTATTTGAAAATGCACGACTTTGGCTCTGATGTGTAATCACCATTCTGTGGTGTTGAGCAATGTCCCACCCACAGCCCTATCTGACCGGTTACACGTTACGAGTAACAGCCAACATTTATCTTTCAGTGTTAGTGCTGCAGCTCTCTTTTAATTAAACACATGTAAAACGTAAACACAGCTTTGTGCTGAAGTTTGTTATCTAAATTTTCACACCGAGATTTTCATTTTTATTGCAAATGTGTATTGGTTCCAATTATAATTACAATATAATTAATTCTAATAATTATTATCAGCCCGAAAAAAAAGCATACTGTTGATCCCTTTCTGTTTAAATAATAAGGTAGCGTTTTCAATAAAGACATAAGTAAAGCAATCTCATGTATGCTAGGTACAGAGCAAGAGTCAGGATGTGATTCGGCTTGCTGAAAATATAGACTGGAAGCAAAAAGAAAAGGCTAGTCTGGCTATGTCACCTAAATTTTAAAACTACAGCCTCCAACACCTGTTAAGCCCCTTTCAGACATGGGACATGGAACATTGCTGAGTTCATCAATTTGTTAAAGTGACGCCATTCTGTCATTCAAGCCCCTTTCAGACAGAGGTTACTTTTCTATTAATGTTTCTCTCGATTGCAATCAGATGTACCGCCACAGTGCCAGAGAGCGCTGGATTACACATGCGATATTTGTCATTCACGCACCAAGACCATGTACCAAGTAATGAATAAAACATGATAATGCAATAACAGACACTTAAATTAAACTAACAGCAGATGATCAAAGTGTCTGAATAACTAACAGCCCAGTTCATCTCTGATTTCTGCTATCCTCACCCCAAACCCCTTCTGCTAAGTTGTATTGTTATGGACATTCATTTTGTTATCGAACACATTTGACATCGTAGAGCAAAGTGCGTGGAAAAGGTGCATTGTGATTTGACGATTGAACTGTGAATTAAGCCTCTGTGATGTTTTTGAACCAATAGTGGTGCTTACACGTGGAAAAATCCTTCCTTTAATCACTTTACACAACTTAAAGTAACTCTGCTTGTGTGTGTCTTTCTGTTAATGTGAAGTTTGAGTTGTGTTGTGTTGGGTTGAAAGTGCCACAGAAATGGTACCCAGGCCAACTTGTATCAACCAGCAAAGATGGGTTTACCAGAGCTGAAGAGTGGAGCAACCATACAACAGATAACAGTAGTCTGATTCACCAGATGTACACTCTGAAATTTTCAGGTTTAGCCAAAGATTTGGATTGTGAAGTAAGGCAGCACTGCTTGTCTTTTTCAGCCAATTTAGTGACAGTGCCCACCTCACTGCATGCAACTGTATAAGCAAAATATTTCCCTGTGACTATTTTGCAGCCCTGTCCAACACTGTTATGACTGGTTTGAAGGAATACCAGCAAGCCAGAGCATTTATTCCCCTTACCTGAGGTGCAGCCAGACCATTCTGCATCACTGACACAGCACTGTGGAGATAGGTCTGGCTAAGACTGACAGCTACAGCAACAAGGAGCAAAACCTTGTGAAGCACTGACTGTGTTTTTGTAATTATTCTCTTTGTCAGGAAGAGGAGATAAATGTTCTGTTCTGCAGGTTTTAGTGCTATTACAGCAAATGTAAGCTGGAGACCGGTCATCGTAAACTTTCTAAACATTAGCATGCTAACATTACCATTCCAAGTAGATTACATTAGATTAGAATAGAATAAAACTTTATTGATCCCTTCAGTGTAAAACCTCAGGGAAATTGTTAATTAGGTAGAATTATATAGAACTTTATTGTATGTTAGTATGCTGACAATAGCACTGTTGTACAGCCTCATGGAGCTGATAGCATGAATTTAGAATGATTAAAGTGAATAATTAGGATTA
The DNA here is from genome assembly GCF_000690725.1 of Stegastes partitus. Taxonomy (NCBI): domain Eukaryota; kingdom Metazoa; phylum Chordata; class Actinopteri; family Pomacentridae; genus Stegastes; species Stegastes partitus. The sequence continues at coordinate 334,635 of NW_007577778.1, forward strand.
AAAACAACTTAGTGTTCCCGTACCTCCAGAGTCAAGAACAGCTCGTATAGAAAATGCGAAAAGCTGCAGGTTTTGCACCACAAAGGCATCCTTAAATGTTGATGTATTCTTTAAAAAATTCTAAATAAATAATGACTAATGTGTCTTTTTTTATAACCTCAAACAAGCCATTAGAGAATTGACCACAATCAAGTATTACAGGAGTGAACCATAACTGTAACTGTCAATGAGCAGATCTTCCTCTGTAGTTAGTTCACAGAGAAACATGTTTTGCTGGGCATTACACTCTGGGAAACCACCTTTGTCCAATCTACCATGACTGGGGTAGTGTCTCTCCTTCTCTGGAGGAAGGGGGTCAAGAGGGGGGAAGCAAAAATACAAAACAGGTAAAACAACAACGGAGAAAATTAGTAGAGTCACGCACGCTGCTGTGAAATGTTGTGCCAGAGGAGTGCTTGCCACAGCAATACCATGAGGATTATGGCTTTCTTAAGAGCAGCTCCACTCCAGACAAGAAAAAATATCTTGGACATCAAAAGCACCAAGCAGAGTGTCCAACCAATTTCCAAAAGTGCACATGTGACTGCTGTGCATTAGCGTGTGATATCCAATACCCCTGCGGCTTGTTTATAAGTCAAATATGAAATAATTTGGAAATTTACACAGTCCCTTTATCAGCTGCCAGGTCACTTTTAGGCCTCGCTTTCAAAAGCATAACTCCCTCTTCCTGCATTATTGAATATTTTTTCATCTGGTGTTTTATTTTAGTTATTGTCAAATCTGAAATCTTGGGAGCAGTTTTGGTTTAAAGGGTGAAGGGTAATACAACGAGTAAATTTAGCAACGACTGCACAAAAAATAAATACCTTTTCCCATGAAACATAACACAAACATAAGAATTAAATAGAATAAAAAATCTGCGTTAACTTGAGACAGTGAGGTAGCTGTGGTGGTTTGATCTGTGTGTCAGCTGCCAGAAAACTTTTCAAATAGGGTTTTAGTGTCCTATTACTTTACAGTGTGAAAAAACATGTAGTAAGGGTGGAAGGAGGGTGCTCAAATGAATCTGTCAATAGATCCTGATGAAGACTTCATCAGAGGCGATCACCCTGTAAGTGCTATGGCTGCGTTCCCAAAGACCACAGATTGGAAAACTCAATTGTGTTGTATTGATCCAGCTGGCCATCGGTGAACACAGGGCTGACAGGAGCAGTCTGTCTGTGGCCACCACCAATCTTCTTAAATAAAGTCTAAATACAGGCTCTACACTTCAACTCAATCTCCAGGGCTTGTGGAGTGGAGTGAAATAAATAACGACAGCCGCGACCATGGTGAGGCAATCATTCTATAACTAGGTTGACCTCTGGCTGACATTGACCAAAGTAAAAAAAAATGCAGGATTAAAGTGGCTCACCCAGCCGTGCATGTTGCCATCTAAGAGCCGGGTCTGCTGGGTACAAGTCCTGATTTAAAAGTGCATACAAGTCCAACTCCAGTTAAGCTTAATTGCTATATAAAAAATAAAAAATGCAAAAAAAAAAGGTTTGTAAAAATGAGCCCATTACGATTCACCATGAGCCTAATCCTATCTGCCTTTACTATGCTGGAGCCCCATCTTTCTGATTGGAGCTGTAGTGAGAGTATCCAGCCATGTGTGGATTACCTCTCCAAATGACCCCAGCAAAGAGAAAGAGGGGAGGTAGGGGTGAACCTTTGCCCCCAGGAGAGCACCTCACGATGAGGCCGGCTCACTGCAAAAGAGAAGCCATCTTTAACACATGCACATCTATTGGCACTGGAGCAGAAAAGGCTTAAAACACAGGAACAAACAGCAGGAGATGAATCTGAGCTACAGATGCACCTTATTGTCTCGACGATAAAAGACTATACTGCACACAGGAGATTAACCAATGAAACATAAACAGTATCTACACCCAATCACAAAATCTCTATTAAAAACATACAAAAATTTTTCTGTGGAGTCTCAAAGATCTGTGTAAGTCTTTCCAAGCAGAGTCACAGAGTTATACAAACAGGCCTGCCCCCCACAGAATTACAGTGTCGAGGAGCTCAGCGCTCTAGAAGCAAATATTAAGTTCTTTTAATGGTCAAGAGATCAAAGCAGAGGAAGATTACATTCTTATGGTCCCAACATTTCAAGGGAAGAACTCCCATGTTTTACAAAAGCGAGCGAACAAAGGACAAACTGGATATTGTCCATATTATGAAAGAACGTTGCAAAAACCTTAAAGAGGTATACCTCAAACCCAGGGCTCAACAGTGCAGCAGCACTGACATTTTGGGTGGATGGAAAAACATTTATGTGCATCTGTATGACTAACTTTGAGTTCTGACACCCAGGTAGCAAAACACCCACATTTGTAGTTGTAAGGCTAACAGGCTCTGTCTGATTTACATGCTCTCTGTACCTGTCTGCACAGGAACAACGATTATTGAGAGGGCAGTTTGCCAGAACAGATGTCCATTTTTATAATTTATTTAAAAATTATTGTGGACAAGTGACACACAAATTAAAGTTTATTGAGAATTTTGTTCTAACTTTAGAAAAAGGCTTCTTTTCTTTTTTTTTTTTTGCAAAACCAGATAATTTCATAACAACACAGTCAAACAGTGCTGCATCATGGCTGAATGTATTTGGCATTCTTTAACAAGAAAGAAGGAAATAAAACGCTGAAAACTGCAAATAAATGGCTATTAACTGACACACTACACAGATAATAATTTCAAAGTGTTCAAATTACTCAGCTCTGTTTTACTCAGTGTTATGTCCCTCTTTTTAGCGGTACTATGTATTCCACGGTATTCATTATTTTAGTGTTTATTATTTCACTGCTCTTCTGGGGTCGACCACGGCACTTTATCCTGGTCAGTTCTAAGGCGGACAATGTGGACAGACTTTCTCTGCATCATATTTCCAAGCAATGGAGGGTACTTTTATCTTTAGAATTCATCAATAATGCCACATTACATGAAAAACCTTTAAGCTTCAGGCCTTGTATAAGAACACAGCCTCACCACTTCATTCAAATAATGCCTCTTTGCAGATGAACTTGAGCTGAAATTACACAAAATGAATGCACAGTTGTTGCTAACTTGTGTCACAGGGCCTGAATGCTGTTTGCTGATTTACTGAAAGGATTTATCGGGTTCTATTCAAGAAGAGTACTAGTGTAGAACTTTTTTAGTTGTAAAAACATGAACATCTAATGCGTTACCAACATGCAGCAATGTTTTTTTGGTGAAAAAAAAAACAAAAACAGATTTACAATCCATATTGCTCGACTACCAGTCCCACAGGTGAATTCAGGGCCTCAAGTAGTTTGTAAAAGTAGCAGGAAATGTTCCCACAACATTGGCCTAATGTTACCTACAAGTTCTAATAACATTTTTAAGAAAACTAAACAACCCACAAGACATTTGTGTGTCATGCTATACAAACAAAAAGACAACTTTTCAAACTAAACAGCTGTTTGAATGTCTCCACACCAACTACACCCAGGAAAAAAAGTGAGAAAGTTTCAGTTGTTTCTATATTAACACAATGTAGACACGATGTTCACATCTTGAAATTTTATTGTTACCATTTGTGAATTGCGACAGCTGCATCTGTTACAGCAATGCTCCACAATGGCTAATGTTAGCTTATTTAGGCCAACACAGCCACAGCTCATAGCCTCTTGATGTGAGGTAACAGTCAGCTCTTATTGTCATTGCAGTTGTGAAAATAATACACTTCAGAACACCTCTGCAAAGTCTTGCATGTACCTGTTCATCATTAGTTCAGAAAGTGTTATATTTGTTAAATATCTGAGAGATTCTGTGGACTTTCCTTGCTCTTGGTCTCTTGTTAATAAAGCCTCATGTACAGAACAGCTGCTTGATTTGTGGGCAACTATTGTATAATGGCACTGTACAACAGAATGATTGATGTTTCTCTGACATAGCTGGGCATCAAAATCAACTCATCTATGCGCACACAACAGTCGAAATCTGAAGACATGAGTCCAGCTGTTGTATCTCTGAGACAACACCTTTATGCACAACACAAATACACAAGTCTCAACACTGGCACAAAGTTCCCAAGCTTTTAGTGAAAATACACAAAAAGACATGACAACTACTACATGGCAAAAAATAAAGGCAGGAGAGGAGGAACAGTAGATAAGGGAGGGGCCAATCCTCCTCTTTGACCGACGCAGCGGCCCAAAACCAAACACTGATGGTTATTGATCTGGACCTCTTCAGCTGCTAAAATTAAGAGTCAGGGTCCTTGGTTGCAATGCTGAGGCTATTCGTGCTGAGGAGAAAGGCGACGCTTTAACAAGACCAGCAAGGCTAAATGAAATCCAGGGAGAATTCTGCTGCTCATCTGCTGAACAAAGTCTTGCACGACAGTATTCCTATCCATCTGTCAGGAGAAGTTTGATAAATGTCAGCTCTCCTTAGCCCTCAGCCCCCACCCGTGTTTCATTCATTCTTCTTTTCTGCCCTGAATCCCTGTATTCTTCTCAATGAAATTGACACATGTAGACGGGGGCAATTAGGATGGAACAATACTATGGAGATCCATATGGTCATTTCAAGGGGCCACAGTGGTATTTTATAGATGCTTGGAACAATGCCTCTGTGCAACCTAAACAGGCAATTTGAAAGCCCCGGAGAAATTAAAACTTTTCCAAATGCTTGGGAGGATGGCTGTAATGGCTACTGCAGGAGAGCATTTCCTTAAGGGTTACATGGAATTGTTTGCATTTGTATACAAGAGCGCTCTTACTGGGTTGTTGAAGGCAGAAGAAAGATCAGCAAGCAGTCTTGGCAGCACTTAAAAGATGATGTCTTCACATTGCTTCTTTGTGAAATTAACAAATAGTATAATTGTTATTTGTTTCATCTCAGTGAAAACGCAATAGCAAATAGTCCTTAGATGATCTTTTACTTTTAGCACCTAAGCCGATAAACCAGAGGTTTATAATGGACAAGTTAGTACAACTAGCATTCCCAATAACTCAAATGTGGAACACATAATTTTGGGGTAATGCATGGTCATGTCAATGACCTTACCATTGTTTTTACATTCATTATGATATTTAGCTTTATTTACTTCGTACAAGCTCTCTGGGTTCTGCAAAAGCATTTTGGCACTAAGGTTCTCTATAGGACTGTTGGAAACTGTCAACGAGCTGGACAACCCTTATTCAAATCAACGCAATTTTAAATGACTATTTTAAAAGATAATTCATTTCTAAAAGTGAAGCTGGAATTACTTTGATTTGGACTCAGACATTTCACCTGTGCTGTCTATGTATGGGTACTGAGCTTGGGCCGAAATTTTTAAATACTGGAGGATCGATAACTTCCCACATTAACGGTTCTGCAATTGGTACTTTAGAAGTAAGAAGAAAGTGTTATTGCACAATCCACCTTATTAACGCTCATTGATGCTTTTCAAATACAAACGTTTTTGGATCTGGTGTGCGAGAGGTGGAGGAGCTCTGTCACTCACCTGCAGCTCTGTGCAGAACATTGATGTTGATTGCGGAGGAAAGTAAAGTATGTCAAAAGTATGATTACACTTCACTACAGTTGATGCAGAAAATGCTTGTTGCCACAAGAGTGACAAGTCACATGTAAGAGCAAAAACATTCAGCAAAAATTCATCATGTACAAACAGAGAAATGTTTGAGTGCTGAGCTAGTAGTTTATCCCTCAATAACCAGGTATGTTGTGTTTGCCTGCAGTCCAAACACATAGTGAACTAAATATTCAATTCTGACATTGTAAAACACAATGTCAGAATTGAAATAATAACAATAGTGGCTGGTTTAAAACAATATCCTTGCAGCGTGCTACTCCAGAACGTTAATTTTTACATAGTACATATAAGAAAAAAAGGCAATCTTAATTCTGTTCTTAACTTGTTGAGTGTTTTTTCTCCTAAAAAAAAAAAGAAAAACAGAAAAACAATACAGATAAGCGCACCTCTTAAGATCGATAAGCAGTATCGGAAAGCGTAGCAGTATTGTTCAAATCTTAACGTTACCATGTCTTTGTGAATGTAAGTATCTATGTTCTGTCTCCAAACCATGCTTAACCAAAATCCTTTTGAAAGTCACCAACCTCCCCCAACCGCTGGTCCTCTATGCTATGTTTGCCAAAACGAAGACTTTATATTAATGACAACACCACTGAAGCTCAAACAAACACACAGCACTGGTGGCAATCTCTGACCTGAAGGGCTGTGTTCTCTTTGGACTTTGTGCTGATTATGAAGAAAACCTGACACACAGCGTTCCCTTTATCATAAGACATAAAGGCTTACATGTAAGTCAACCCCTCAAAAGAGTAAATAAATCAAAATTCGAGTTCAAACACTGTTTTTAAAGCTAATCCATATAATCTTTAAACAGGTGACAACATTTAACTAAATTACAGTACTTGTACATAAAAGTCAATTTGTTAGTCATAGGATTTCCTCATTGGTGACAGATTACTTGACCCATTTAAATGCAATTTTGAGATAATTGGCATGAGCCAATTCATGACATTAGGTGCAAATTACTTCATGAGGCTCGTAAACAAAAGATCAATGGAGAGTAGTCAGAGTCTACGACCCAATGATTTTAGTGCAGAGACCACAGATCTGACTGTTTGCTTGCAGAAAAGCATTTAGGTCAACATGACAACAGAAGATCAAAATAACATGTCACAAGACTGGAAGAATCAATGAAGTCAACTGTTTAGTCATGTGCATAAATTGCACAAAGCCCCTCTCTTAATTTAGAGCCACTATGGTTGTGATGCTTCAGCGAAAAGAAAGTGGTATTCTTCATTTGTTTGTTCAATGCAACAAAATCTCAAAGTTGATTTTAAAAGCTGTCTGAGTTGGTCATACCATGGTCTAATAGTCCATCCAGCAAGAATATGCTATGGTCTTAAAACATAATAGGATTATTGCATCTTATTTGTTGGTTTTAATGGAGCACTATCCACACTATGCCACTAAAAGAGACTAGAATTCAGAATCCTAGCCTCAACTGCTTTGATTGTGATGATTCTGTGGATTAAATGTCAAACATTGTGAAAAGCATGTTATCGTCTTTTGTACAGCTGGTAATTTACAAAATCTTGTCATCCCATTTATAACTACACACTCATCTTAGTTTTTTGGAGGGCTATTACGTCAAATTAGCAGAGATAATGGGCTGAACACTGTTCTACCAAGCTTCTCAGAGGTGGGTGGGAGCAAATAAATTTGAATTTGTGAGCATCTTTCGGTTCCTGCCCCGTCATTGCTAAAAGTGAATACTAAACTAGATGTCTGCTGTGCTCCAAGGGCATTTCCATAAAGACGTGGAGCTTTCAATTTGTAAGAAAACCAACAGATATGATTTTCTGGCCATAGTGCCAGCGTTACCAATATTTGCCCCAACCTCCATCCCCCCAAATTTTACTTGATCAAGGGAGAAAGTCTGTGCAATGAAACGCAGATCTTAAATCTCTAAAAATCTCCAATAAAAACTGATTTGCCTGAATACTACATGATGTTCAAAGACAATTCCTTTCAGCAGAATTGTGTTTCATTTCAAAAAAGCAGAGCTAGTAAAATGCATTCTAACAGCATGACTTCATTACCAAACCTTGCCTGGGCCAGAGGCTGCCAGCCAATGTGCTGCTTTGCACCTGTTATCCTGTACATAAAATATATTTTCTATGCTGCATACTTTGCACAGAGACCGCATTATTCCAGCGAGAAGCTGGCCAGGTCCCAGCGTCCACTTAATATGTTTCACAGCCTGCTGTCCCCTCTGTGATGGATGGGCATACTTTCTGCTCAGTGTACGTATAAATAACGGATGTTTTAGCATGCTGAAGTAAAACTTGGGTGTACATGAACATTTCTGTATTAATGTCTGGTGTTCAGATGGGAAATGTTTGTAGAACTATGAGCTCAAATCAGCCATTTATCAAGATACAATGTGAAATAACACCCCTCAAATTATTATTTTTTATTTTTTATGGACAAATATTTTTGCCCTTCATTGGACTTTAAAAAACATTAACTCGTTAAACATTTCTTCAGATGACCTGCCTTGCTGTAAATGCAGCCATCTCATCCAAATCATTCCATTTCATTTCGATGCATAAGTGTTTGCTTGTAGTGTCACGGTGAGGTGCCCTTCAGATGAGGCAGGCTCGTATTATCACCTCTATTTCCAGAAAAACAAACAGTGGCGAGCAAGACGCACAATTTCCATTCCATTCTTTAACCATGTACCCTTGCCAATGTCAGCATGTGTCTTGGTTAAGATGCTGGGCGGGGAAAGACGAGGGGGGATGAGGACAAAATCAGGAAGGCAACAGAAAGGAGGGAGCATAGGGTTGGAATAATGGAGTTTGGTGGACTTGAGGTTGCCTGCAGTAAAAAGGTTGCGGAGGGCCGATATTCAGCAGGATAAACCAGTGCACGTGCTCAGCCTTAAACTGGATTTCACAGCCCTGTTGATGAGTAATGCTATCCACAATGGCAAGGAAAAAAATGAAGGACTGAGGGCCAGAGAAATATGATGAGGTAGTAAACGAAAACTGACGTGACAATAATTCATGCAAATGCCGGAAATATGCTAAGTCTGGCTACTGAACAGAACCGCAAATAACTATAGCATCAAGGAAACTAAAATAAAAAATAAATAACAAATCAAACTTGAAAGAAAAAACAGACATATCAGTACTAATATATTGCATATTCCAGCTGATGAGTAATAAAAAAAAAATAAGCACATTTGTTGATTTTTCAAATGTAAAATGCCCCAAATACATTGTTGAACAACATCAATTTATGACATTTTTAAACTTTAAGACACTGATAATGGTATGAGCTTTAAAATCTGGCATTGGTCAAGCAAGACCTCTGTACACACAAGAAGGAAACCATTTCCACAACAAGGATACCAAGTGGCACTGAGAAAAAGAGCTGATGAGAGAAACAAAACCAGAATATGTAAGATGTGGGGAGAGAGAAAAAAAAGACTAAGGAAATGCAGCCAACACAGAGACAAAGCTGTGGTGTGTGTGTGTGTGTGTGTGTGTGTGTGTAGGAGGAAGGAGTAAGGAGTTATCGTCCTTATTTGTTTCACCTGCTGCACTCCTTCAGCTCTCCACTAATGGCATTCCCATGGGGTGGGAGAGATTCCAGAAACCATGCACTGTACAGGCCTAGTCTGCTGTGTTCACACAATACACCACTGCCACAGAGGCTCACACTGCAAGTGCAGTCTGCTGGGAATCACACATGGCTGATATGAAAAAAATTGATAGAGTGACTGAAAAACTGCTGTTGAATGGATGAGGTCTCTTCACCAGAACCACTCCACTGTCACAAAGTATGGTTGTCAGTAACAGATGTTATTAGACTTAGTCAAAGAGCTGTTTTATCCATGTTAAAAAAACAACAACATCATATTCAGTGCAACACCTTTGTTAATGTCAGTGCATTCAAATAAATTTAGCTAAAACTACTCAACAAGCCAAAGACTTTAAAGACAACCAGTGGTGGTACTCTCGACATTTTTGCAAATATTCACCAACTTTGAATCATTAGTTTTTTGTATTTGATTGCAAACACTGATCAGTGAATCATATGGCCGCATTACAGTTTCTACATTACAGCATGTGTCCAGGGCCAAGAGGTTCAGTGACAGTTTGAATAAACAAAAGACTTTACAAGATTAGAAATCTAAGGGTCTAGTGTTGATCTGTTGGTGTCTTATGTGTGGGTTCTGGTACGTATCTAAGGGTTCTGCTGCACCAAATGATAATGATGTCAGTTTTGATCCAAGACTCAAACCATGTAACAGGAGACTCAATAGACAATTCAACCGGTCACGTTGCACTTTGTAAAAAATATACATGTATATGGTATTATTTTCTTTATTTATTCCATCTCCTTTTGCACTGTTTGGAAATTTGATTTATTTTGCTTATTCTTTATTCCTTTTTCTCTCTCTCCCTATATTTGTATATATATACTTGTATATATATTTATTTGTTGTGTGTTTATTCTTATTTTTATTCATCTCGTCATATTGTTTCGGTGTGGAACAGGTACGCAAAGCATTTCACTGTGCGTTATACCATGTATGACTGTGTTTGTGACCAATAAAGACCTTGAATCGTTGAATAAACCCATATTCATTCAGCTCCATAATTAGCAAATCTCCTGTCAGAGCTCTTGTGTCTCCCAACTCTTCTTAGAAATAAAGACTACTGTAGAAAACAATCCAGTATAGACGTAAGCTGAGGACTAGTTCAAATGAACAAACCAAAAAAAATAAAGAGGAAAAACAAACACTACAACAAGTGGGCTGGGTGTTTTGGTACTTCCAACTAGAGGTTTTCACAAGTCCAAAAAGTGGTGTTCAAGGCTAAAAGAAAAAAATTAAAAAGACCACCTCAATCTATCACCTGGAACCAAACTGGACTGAATTATTTGATGATTTGAAAGCTGGGATCTGGGCCAATGCAGAACCAAGAAATGTATGACCTAGAGGATGGGGGAGCTGACAATTTCATACTGGCGGACTATCTCAATTAGCGATATGATCTGCTTTGCACAAGAGTCATACAGACTACATGATTAGGGGTGCTATATCTAAATATATCATTTTGCAAGTTCAGTTGCTGCTAACCAGCTAGCCCCTGCCTGTCACATCTCATGTTTCCCTAAGAGCAGATGGGTCAGGTCGGTTGTGTGACTACTGTCACCAGCTACAGCTTAAGACAGTGGAGTCTGAGTATGTCAATGGGATGAGAGACTCACTGGAGAGGCAGCTGAATGACATCGAGGATTGCCACAACAGCAGTCTGGCAGCTTATTTTGTAACAGAACAGCAGCACTCACAAAGAATAGCGGCACATAAAGCAACATCCTACCTCCTTTTGCTGGCAACTAAACCAACACCAACCACAAACTTTTAGGACCTGTCCAGCTTCACTTCACCGGTGAAGAGTGGTGATTTAACATGTTCATTCCTTTTACATGTAAAAGATAAGGTCATCCACATATATTTTCAAAAAAATCTCAAACATTATTTGGACTTTTGACTGTATGTAAAAAATAGAGTTTCCAGCATTCTTTCACAAATATGACAAGGATAATAGTTAAAAACAATGTGAAATAAATTGAGAATAATTTCAAACCTCTCAAATCACCACCACCACTGGAAATCAGACAGCATTTCTGAAAACCTCTGGGGAAAACCCCTGATATGGTAGTTGAATTTGATGTCATTCATTTTGCACAGTTCAATATTACTGACAAATGCTTGTAGAATATGCTCAGTATTTTACACATACAGAAAAGCAGGATTTGAGGCAAGGTCCAGCCATTCCATTTCCTCCGTGCCTCAGTGTGAGAACCCCTCATTTGAATGTAACCATTCACAGCACAGCTCATCAGTATTAATAGGCTGATACCACTGTATTTAGACGTGATGCTCGCTTTATACCCACCAAGCATTGACAGCAAATCCTCTGTGTGTGTTTAATAAATCGTAGCAGTTAGGTGGGATGGCTTAGTCTCAAGTCACCTAATGACTATATTATGAGCCACAGCATTAAGAGGGATTAATACTAATCTTAGCTGTTTCAGTTTACCCTGGGCTGAAGGGGTGGGTGGTTTGAGGGGACAGTGCAGCAGTGTGTGTTCCCCTGCCAGGCAGCTAGTAAGCCACTTCCCAAACAGAGCAAAAGTACATTACTACGTTGGTTTAGCATTATCATCACTGCCAAGGGAAAAGCCTGGCTGATGATCCAGTTGTGGTAGTTATGGGGTTTTCTGTTTCAAGACATTTTAAAAAAAAAAAAAAAAGGCTTCCAATATTTAGACACTTTTCTGCCTTCCAAAATTATTTTTCAGTGCGTCTTCATGACCCAACTAACGCTTTATTAAAACACACCAAGGCCTTAAGGATAGCATGGCTAATTGTTCACCAATGGGACATAATTTACTAAATAAAATGAAGCTACAGTCATGTTAGATGCTTTTCAATGCAGCTCTTTCAAGTAAAACCATGCATGCACAAGCCTAGTATGTACAAGCTCTCCATATGCAACAGATTGCCCTCTCCATGGCAACACATGGTGACTTTTGAACAACAGAGGCTTACACGGGACATTTTTAACAGTTGATGCCACACTGGCTCCATGGCGGGGAAACATTAAAGGCTATCGGGTTTATCCCCACTGGGGCACTGAATTGCCTTGCTCCGAGTGGTTGGAGATGTCCAGGGCTGGCTTAGCAGACGAAGGCGACAACTGTCATAAATTACTCCCCTGTGGGCCAGCATATCTGCCATACTAGAAACAGCTTTAGCGAAACTCAGGAGCAACAGAGCTGGATTTGAGAAAGCACAAAGCCAGGGGGGCACCAGCCCAAAGGTCAAACTGGTGCTGTACCTCTTCAGCTATATATGAAGTAAGCATCAGCACATGTTTGTTGATATTATTTTTAATCGCCTAACGATGTACAGATGAATATGATATCCTTAATAATTAAACTATTTGTACAAAAGTGGTCAATCACTTTAAAGCAGGTTTTGTAACACTGCAGCCTTCTCTTCTGCTTCCATGAAATCCAAGTTTCCTTGTTTTTCTTAGCATGTTAACTTGAGGAGGGGCTGAGTGGCTGAAGAGGGAAAAAAATTAGCCACTTCACTGCTGTTCACATGCCATCTCACTTCCACTGATGTATAAAGTGCACTTCCCTGGGGCTTGCTGTTTGTCATAAAACATCTTTCAGCACATAATTTAACCAAACTTGAGAGGCAAAATGAGGGGGGAAAAATGCAATACAAATATAATTTCTAAAAAGGGTGTTGGAGTCTACTGCTGACGCTGTTTGCCAGGAATCCAAGCTGCAGTCGTGCCTCCTCAAACAATACAGTGGGGCAAAGTCAGACAGCTCAGCAAATGGGATGTGATCCAGGGAGTACATTATCTTTATGAATTCATGACTACATTTGATACTCAAAGTGACAGAGGTGAAGGTGTTTGTAAGCACATTGTCTGGCCTTCTCTTTAAAAAGAACGTTGAGGAAAATGTACAGAGCAAAGGAGGCCTACATTTGTTGTCTTTTACTTAACATGTAGCTGCTTTATTATTCAAATCAAAAGATGCTTAGTTTCATCGTCACTGTCTACATCTCCCTTTTAAAATACACTGTACAACATCTGGAAATGCAAACTTGTAAGCATTAAATTTAAAAACGTACACTTAAAAACTAGGAGAATATAGTTATATTTCTAGTTGTTTTGGCTTACACTACCAAGCTTCACCAGGATTGGCTAACCACAAAATGCAGGGCCTCTCACTCCCAGTGGTCTACACAACAAAAAAAGGTGCCAGTGTCAACAAAACAAATGCTTTGAAACTACACTGTATTTGGTTCAAAGTTTCAAAATCTAAAAACTCGCTTGTAAAATTAAACATAAAAAATAACAAGACAGATGTGCGCAACTCAAACTATTACCATCATTTGTGTTTGCTGTGCTTTCAAACATGTAGACAAATTCTTTCCCATAAAGTTGGTTTCTGCAATGCAATGTGTCTCCCTCACACCAGGCTAGTTCTGCACACGCAAGGCTGCGCCTATCCAATCCGACTGGCATCACGGCCATGGAATGCTGAAGTCCACATTTTTCCCATTCAGCAAGGAAAAACGGCCTTTCAAAGCCAATCAGCTAGAAATGTTGCTTTGTTTTTATTTTCGACTGAACTTCCTGGAACCTATTATGGAGCTGTCAGGGATGTATATTTAGCTATGGCAACACAGGGCCTCCTCGCCCCCTTGCGCCACTGGTCATGTCACCTCTGATAAACAGAAAAACAATTGGTTATCTCTTTTGTCACCTTTAAAGAAAATGGTGTGGGTGGTGTGTCTGTTGCTGTAAGTGACAGACATCATCTACGTAGCTAAATGCAACATCTGTGCACACACGAGACTAGAAAGGTGTGAAAAATGTAAAAATGGCCAGACGGCATAAAGTCAGAAATTGCTCTGATTTTCCAACCCTAGACCAAAATGGTGGGCAAACAAACTGACGAACCACACTGCCTTTCTTATTTCAAAGCAGTAACACACAGCTGATTATTTTTACCCTGGCGTTTGCAGCACACTACTATCCTGTCTAACCTAGTTATGGAGCAAGGTTAGAAAAATCATCCATGAGCATTTGTGCAAAAAACAAACAAAAAACCTCAATGTCTGCTGGTTTGAAGTTACTATCCACATATCAGTGGTGCAGAGGAAATCGCAGGTTTGCACATGCAACATTTAATAGCGCACAGTTAATAGCACTTACTCCTTTTTATTTGCTAGTGGTAAATTTATCAACACATGAGTCGTGTAACTGCTTTAAATTAAGCAACTGGGTGGCATCGTTTTCTCAAAAAAAAAAAAAAAAACACTTGTGTATCTTGTTTCCTCAGAGCACATACAGTATAAACCCCAGACCAATACATCTGTGGTGTTGAGTATAGAGGAATCTGTTCTTTGAGCCCTGGATTAGTTTGACCTATGCTTGACTTCAACAGTAACACTGATACGCAATAGTTCACAAGTTCATTCCCCCTTGACCTCTAAGTCCGACCCTCTACAACCCTACCTCAAGTCTGCTCAACCAAACCACCCAGAAGACGCCCGTCATCCGCACACCTCAAGTCCTAACAGGTCGTAAATTTAGCAGCATTTCACCACTCATGTCATGCTCAGCTCCTGCCAGTTTAGCAGGAATTTTTACAGTTTAAAACCAACATAGACATATCTGCATAGCTGGGATGGCTGCGAGCTGCCTTGAGCATTAAGGCACTGGTCAGACAGGGAGGAGGCAGAGCCCATAGTGTTGCTCTTCTCACACAGGGATTATGAAATACAATGGACAAATCTAGGGATAAATATCTCCAACTGTTATTTACTACATTAGCTCCACCTGTGGGGAAACCACAGATAGACTAGATGCATTTGTCGTAAGCTACATTTCTAGATTTGATTTTAAAATGGATTCATTTTCAGTTCAAAGTATTATTTTACTTAACGTAAATGATGTCAGTTACAGTATTTAATGATAGCTTTTGTATGGTTTTCATATACATTAACAACACTAATTCATACTTTAAAACGAATTCTGTCTTTACATGCAAACTGCAAATCCCCTGCTCACTCCTCTGTTATTGCAGTGTTCAAGCTAGTCACAAGGTATAAAGATGAACAATTCAATGCATGTTTTTATAAACATTTCTCTATGGTTAAAAACCATTTTTAAGTTTGATAAAGAATTACTTCTATACTACAAAGCCCCTTTCAGTCATGGGCCATGGAACATTGCTGGGTTCATCAATTCGTTTAAGTCACTGCATTCTGTCATCCAAGCCCCTTTTAGACAGAGGTCACTTTTCCATTAATGTTTCTCACGAGTGCAATCAGATGTACCTCCACAGTGCCAGAGAGCGCTGCAGTTAGCTTGCAATATTTGTCATTCACGCACCAAGACCATGCACCAAGTAATGTACAAAACATAATAATGCAAAAACAGACACTGAAAAGAAACTAACAGCAGATGGTCAAAGTGTCTAAATATCTAACAACGCAGTTTATTTCTGATTTCATAAATAGTGAGACTGACAGTTCAGGATCCAACCTGAATAAAGTCGAATACAGCTGAATATTAAACTGCAGCTCACCTGTCTGCGGTGAACAAAAGACCACAGCTGCTGATAAATCCTGATCATCCCTTTCTCCATGTCGGGATCATTTAATTATTACCTAATTATTGCAGTTACTACTGTTGCCCTATGTGTAAATTCACAAAGCTGTCTTTCTTTGGAGACACCTGTGGACCTTACTGATGTCCGATGCTCCAGGTTTTTAATAAACTATGAAGAAATAGTCCTAAACAGCTGGAAACTAAACTTACATTCTGTGTGCGACAGCTCGCTTGTCTGATGTGAAGACATGTAGGCCTACACAGTGTGACCTGCTGTCAGATTCTGGACTGATCCGTTCTTCATGCTCTCTCAGGAATAATTTATAATCATAAGAAGTTCATTAAGTTATCGTGCTGGTGTTTCAAAAACAATGTGTTAAACGCTTGAAAGGCCTTAAAAATTCCTTTCAATAATTTCAAACCCCACAGCGTCCAAAACCTCTAGGGAAATCCTTAGATAGGATGTCTGTCTGCTGAAATGAAAATAGGTAATTTACGCTGATGCATTTCTACATAATATTGTGCTGAGTGCACGTATCCAGCATATATTAAAACAAACTGATTTGTTGTTTAAAAATTCATAACACTCTCCAGTCTGAGCACATACATAGCAAAAATAATTCACATTCAAACCTACATTGTCTAAACCACATCTCTGTGCAGTCCAGTGTTGTAAAAAAAAAAAAAAAAACAACAGTGGGAGAGAGAAGGGAGTGAACATGGTTGCACATACTGGCAGGTCTATTTTGCTTTCAGAGCAATCAACACCTTCTTGTTGTCGCTGGTTGTTAGCATGTCTCGTCGTCAGCTGCACTGAGCAACAGCGGCCTGCTCAGCTCCCTCCCCTGTCAGCAGAGCACCGTTTGTCAAAATTTGTTATCAGCATCGCTGATCCTTCTCTATTTAAGAAGGAGTGTGTCAACAGGTTAAAAGCACTCCTGTTGCATGTGTCACCTCTTTCAGATTTAATATTTGTGCTTTGAAATACAGCCAGTTGTTTAATAACACTCGTCCCCCACCCCCACCTATGTATGCCCAGTAGTGGGCTTGTCCACCTCTACACACCAGTCACCCTCCCACCGTCCCTCAACAAGAATATTTTGACCCATGTCACCTTTACAGCACACACTCCTTACAAACCCCCAGCTGCAGCCCAGAAATAGGACAGCTTTTTTTAATTCTGGGTGTCCAGTCAGGGGTGAGTGCCTTGTGCCAGTGTCCTGTTCCAAGCTCAAACAGGAGGGGGATGACAACCATATGTATGTTGTGCAGAATTTGTCAAATGATTTCACTGAAATGACATTGAGTATTGTCCTTTCCATATTTGTTAAATAACCCTGCATACCATCAGTGTTCATTTCATTATGACAAAAAAATATTTCACAAGCTTATTCTTGAGTGACGACAAAATAAAAAGTTACCGTTTTACCAAAAATGAAGGCTATGTGTGTTATAATTTCAGTCACTGCATAAAAACTACACAATCAGGGATAAGACAGAAATACGAATCAGTTACTACCGAGTCAACCAGCAAGCATCTGTACACTCCTCAGTGGAACAAAAGCCCACACGACCAAAAAATAGCTGTCATTCAAAGGTTTGCAATCCCTCTGCAAATTACAAAAGAACAAGCACAAACAAGCACAAAGGGTTGGGGTAAACGACAAAAACTTTTTGCCAAAGTCTTCATAGTCAAGAACTACTGTAACTATGTTAAGTACAGACATCAAAGATGACAACAATTGTACAAAGAAAGCTTAGAACACAAGGAATTATTTTATTGTCTGCTTGACGAAACACACATATATAAATATATTCTTGTCATAAGCTGGGTTTCATATCAACCACTAACACACCAAAAATAGATGACGAAGTTTTGAGTTTTGTTTCCTTTGGAAAAATAAAATATTCCTACATAAAATGTCAATGCATTTTTGTGTGCATTTTTCTGGTGAAATTGTGATATGTCAGCCTTTAAGATCAGAAGTGATCATTTTAAATTTGGTCTTTGGGCCACCTTGTGTTTGAATACAACATAAACAAGCCAACTAGTCCACCTAAATATCATCATCAGCTGAACAGAGAAACACTAAGACCTTTAAACCATTATTTCAAACTGCAAGCAATATAATAAACAATATGAGATAAACTCATAAACGGGAATTCGAGTAAAACCACAATATGCTCAGAGATTAAAGAGCTGATAAGATTATAAAAGACTGAATCCAGTGTTCTACCAGAGCGAAATCCTGCTGCAGCACTTGATGGTCTGACACTAATAACAAAATAAATTCTATGTCCATGACAGAGGGCATGTATCTATCTGTGAAATCCTAGCTTGAGACCAACATGCAATGCAATGCTTAGCTAATTGGATATGTGTATTACAATGTCTGTGGTCACAGCACCCTTATGGGGTATGAAATAACAAGCAGCTGTGTGTGTCAAGAGACTTCATGTGTGTGTGCTCAGTTGGTCTGTGTGTGTATGTGTGGGAGGTATAGTTGCTGTGAGGTTTATTAACCAAGTCCATCAAGGCAGTGTGGGATTCACACTGAGACACCAAAGGCTTAAGGATGTGAGCGCCACACAAGCAAGAGAGCAAGACAGTTCCTCTCCGAAATACTAATATGGGCCCTTATTTTCAACCACAACAACTCTACCACACCCTCCACCCCCCGCTTCCAAGCCAAGACCTCCATACCAGAGCTGCATCCACAGCTGGTGGACTGTGTGCTTTGATTTAACCAGCTTTGCTGCAGCCTCAGTTCTCTAATACTGACTTTTCATTGTGATTCACACTGCAAAGTATTGTAGAGATGGCTGACAAATGAAAGGAAAAGCCAACATAAAGCATCTCAGTGAGGTGTTAGACCACCAGAACAGCTGCAATGCACCTGGGCATTGATTCTCCAAGTCTCTGGAATTTTTCGTACATCACTGTAGACCAGTGCCTATGGCCACTTCACTCTCAAATGTGTATTAATCTTTGTATTAAGGAATTATGCACATCACTAAGGATGGCCAAAACTGCTTGGTATTGGCATAAACATCCATCCATCCATCCATCCATTATCTATACACCGCTTAATCCTCACTCGGGTCGGCTGGAGCCTATCCCAGCTGACTTAGGGTGAAGGCAGGGGACACCCTGGACAGGTCACCAGTCTATCGTAGGGCTACACTTAGAGACAGACAACCAAGCACACTCGCATTCACGCCTAAGGACAATTTAGAATCACCAATTGATCCCGGGTGTCCTCACCGGGACACAAACCGGCAACCTTCTAGCGATGGTGCTAACCACCGAGCCACCTTGCAGCTGGCATAAACATATACTGTTATATCTGTTCCTGTGCAGCAATTTGAAAAAAACAGCTGTGAAAATGGCCATTAGATGTTCCACTATGATGTAGGACCACTGTTCCGGTTTATCCCAACTTAATTTAACCTTTGTTTACTAGCCTGAGCTCTGTAAGCCTCACAGAAGTCTTTATCACAGTGCTCCTTTAGTAGCTAAGCTCCTACAATACTTACCAATTGGAGGTCCCTGCCTCCTCTCGTCCACCTGGTGGTGCAACTAGGTACAACTGTAAATCTCCAAAATTTTATATGCTTATTACCTTGGAAAATGTTGTTGGTTATTAGCAGATACTCAATATTAAATTACTCTCATCCAGTCGGACAGGCAGCAAAAAATAAATAAAAAACAACCAATTTGACAGAACAAATGTTAATAGTCACTGGTCCTATTGAAAGACCAGCCAGCTGAGCAGTCTTTGAGACTAAAGCTCCTGCCATTTGTGCCCCCACAACACACCCTTTTTAAAAATCTCTTTGATGTTATCCTCGTCTATCTTGATACAAAATTTGTGGTTATTTAGGTTTTACTTTACTTTATCACCCATCTGTAAGTTTATGATAATGATCAAGAAGGCAGCGTAAAGCCTTTTCTCCAGGACTTTACCCTGTATAACTGTCACTATGGAATTAGAGGGCTCTGTCAAAGGTGCAGTGGATTTAAAGAGCCTATTTTTGTCCTTGTTCTCACAAACACATTTTACAACCACCAGGATGACATCGTGGCACCCATCAGAATGGTGGTGACACTATTAACTAGTCATGACTTATGCACTGTTCCCATAGCTCAAGTCTGTGACATGCCAAACAACAGTTATGTGACATTAGCCTGCTTATTTATGTTGGGCTGTTTTCCCTCAATAAAGTGTTAAACTAACTTCTGCTTCTGTGTGTCACATGTGACAAAGTAGTGCACTGTTGTTAGAGACAATGATAACAAATGATTCAAAAGCTAAAAATATCCAGAGAACACAAAAAGTACCTGTGGTCTATAGCACAAGTATAGGACTGTGACTGTTGCATAAGATCAACCAGATGCAAAATGACACAAAAAAAGGTTAATTTATGACTGAATCTGCTTCATGTGGAAACAATTGTTCATGCTTGAAAGATTTATGTAAAGAAGAGTTTTTCAGACACCAAAATGACATCACAATAGAACTTTGACTAAAGGCTCAAACCAGCTTTAACTTGTAACAAACTGTAATCTGCCCTAGGTTGTGGTTTGTTTCCTAATATTGCTCATGGTTGAGAAAAATGATATTTTGCTTTGTTTGCTCTTCAAACCTCCCCAGTTCTAAAGGAGTGAAGCATGATACTAATGGTCCATTTGTTTGCTAGAGAAACTATGAGCAAGACTTCTGAAAAGGTGGGGAAAAAAATCCATCAGCTCTGAATACATCCAATTTCTTAAGTGGTTGACATATTTACAGTGAAGTATCTCACTATACTTTAATTTGTTTTGAACCTGTGCTGCCCTATGAGCCCTATGCTGTAGCCTACAAAAATGGCCTACCTGCAAATACAGTTGTGAACAAAAGTACACATACAGTTTACATACAGTCTTTAGGTTCCAATGACTCTTATACCTCCCAGTTTTCTATGATGGAATCATTGAAGCACATGCATATTTGTCACAAAAAATGCCTTTTGGTTCATTCATCAATTCATTGTAGGTCTTCTAGAAATAAGACGACACCTTCTGGGTCAAAAATATACATATAGCAATGCTAATATTTGGGTAAATGTCCATTGGCCATTTTCACCTCAACTAGGTGCTTTCGGAAGCAGTCCACCGGCTTCTGGCAAACTTTGAGTTGTATCTTTGACCACTCCTCTTGATAGAATAACTGGAAATTTGTGGCTTTCTGACATGGATTTGTTTCTTCATCACATTCCACAGGTTCTCTGTGGGGTTTATAGGTCAGGACTTTGGAAAGAGAAGTCTAAAACCTTAATTCTACCTTGATTTAAACATTTTTTTCCCCCACTTTTTATGTGTCTGGCATCATTGCCTTGCTGAAAACAACCAACTGCTGCCAAGACCCAACGTTCTGACTGCTGATTTCAGGTTTTCCCGAAGAACGTTGAGGCAATCTTCCCACTTCATAATTCCATTTACCTTGTCAAAAGCATGAGTTCCACTAGCAGCAGAACATCTCCAGAGCATAATACTACCACCACTGTGCTTGACGGTAGATTTGGTGTTCTTGGGGTCCCTTCCAAACATATTTCTGGTCATTGTTGCCAAAAAGCTCAATTTTTGTTTCATCTGACCATAGAACATTCCTCCAGAAGGCCTTTTCATTGTCCATGTGATCAACAGCAAACATCAGTTGCATGGCAGCCTCTCAGCACATGACATCTGTTTTCCATCAGCTTCTGGTTCATTGCAGACCTGCTTTTTTGGCGATTCTTGGTTGACTCTTGATCATACAATTGTCTCTCAGCAGCAGGTGATAGCTTGTGTTTTCTTCCTGATTGCAGTAGTAGCACAACTGTACCATGAACATCATACTTGCAAATAACTGCAGTTGATTTGGGGATCTGAAGCATCTTTGAAATGGCTCAAAGTCACTTTCCTGACTTGTTCAAATCAAGTGCTGAGCTCCTTAGACTTTCCCACTCTAGTGCTTGTGGCTCAGTCTAATTAGTGTTTCAAACAGGTCCTATTTAAATTGGCTCAGAGAAGTCACCAGCTGTAGTCAATCGCAATCACTCACAAGAAGCTACAACACTAAGAAAATTATTATTGGCACAGCTTTCTACATGACCGTAACTAATAATTAAAGTTGCTGGATGTATAACTTTCATCTACCAGATTTCGTCATATTTCCAGAAGACCTCAAATAAATTTGTGAGAAAACCAGAATGCACGATTTCAATCGTTCCATCATAGAAAATTATTATCAAGACCGCCATGAACGTTTGTTCTCAAATGCACTTGTGCACCAGGGTGTCTGTGTTGCTCTGTAATTACAACGCCAAAACACAGTTTTAAGTTTCTTTAACTACTTCAAAAAGTAGCCTCTCAAACTGGAGTGGAACGGGTTGGAGTTTGAGATAATAAATACTGAACACCAGTTGCTGTTACTGAAATTAATACCACACAAGAAAGAGACAAGACATCAGAACACACTGAATGTGTGCATGTGTACATTGGCAGAGGTATGAAAACAAGAAAATGACATGTGGCTACAATGGCAGAACCCTGTCTCTTAGCATTCTCACAAGCCAGATACAATTATAGCCACTTACATTGTGTATTTTATTTAACAAACGCATTCCACTGTAAACACATATTATTAAAACCAACCGGACCATGCGAGCCAATCACAGTATTTGTGATTTGCATTGTCACAACATGTAGTTACCTTACCGAGGAGGTGCACATCAGGCTACGGCGTAGGCTACAGCATAGGGTATGTGACAAGGCCGTATCCACGGCATACCTACAGCACAGATTGAACGCAGAGTCATAAATCAAGCTTAACATTTAACTAAGTATAAAAAGTTGGACTTGGGGCATCCACAAACCAAAGCAATGGGCGTCTCAAAGCAATGGGCGTCTCAAAGCAGCGTGCCAATGACAAAGCCTGGCAATGACACATAACTCAATAAGCACGTGAAGAAAAACTATGAGCCTGACAAAATAATTTAAACTTTCACACTTTTATGTGAGATTACAATCCATGCTACAGTCTTCATCAGTAGACAAGATTGCTCAGCTGTCACGTTGTTGAAAACGTTTGGTGAGAGTCCTTATGCCTACATAATTCTGTTAGACTACTCCAGGTGCACCTCAAATAATTAGAATACCGTGCAAAACTACAGACTCTTCAGCAATTTCATTTTTTTTTTTAAAAAGAAAAAAAGAAAAACTCTCATGTACTCTAGATTCATGAAATGTGAAGTGATTTTTTTCAAGCCCTTTTTGTTACTATTGTAAAACAGTATCAATACAATATATCTCTTGGCCAAGTTAAGTACACGCAACCACTAACATCGGGAAGACTGCTGACATAAAAGCTGTCCAGAAGACAATCAATGACACTTTCCACAAGGAGGATAGACCACAGAAGGTCATTGCTGAAAAGGCTGACCACTGGCAGAGTGATGCATCAAACCATTTTAATAGAAAGTTGACTGGAAGCAAAATGTGTGGTAAGAAAACAGGGATGACTGCAGTCTTGAGAGGATTGTCAAAGAAAAGTCGATTTACGTGGGAGAGCTGAATAAAGACTGAGGCTGGTGTCAGTGCATCAAGAGCCACCAAGCACAGGCGTCTTCAGGAAAAGAGCTACCACTGCTGCATTGCTAATATCAAACCACTCCTGAACCAGAGACATCAGAAGATCTTAACTGAACTAAGGAGATAAAGAACTGGACTGTTGCTCAGTGGTCCAAAGTCCTCTTTTCATATGAAAGTAAAGTTTGCATTTCATTTGAAAATCAAGGTTCTAGAGTCTGAAGGAAGAGTGGAGAGACTCAGAATTCAAGGTATTTGAAGTCCAGTCAGACGTTTACTGTGTGATGTCTGGGATGATTTGGGGGGCCATGTCATCTGTTGGCATTGGTCCACTGAGTTTTATCAAGTCCAAAGTCAACACGGTGTCTAATAGGAGATTTTAGGGCACATCATGCTTCCATCTGCTGACAAGCTTTATGGAGAAGCTGATTTCCTTTTCCATCAAGACTTAGCACCTGGCCACAGTGGTAAAACTACTACCAAATGCTTTGCTGACCATGACATGACTGTGCTTGAATGGGCAGCCAACTCACTGACACTCACAGGTGCATATGTGGGGGATGCACCTGTAAGAATAACTATGAACTTTAACCCTCAGTAATTCAAGAAATTGGATTTAGTTTGTTTTATTCAACAGCGTAATGACCTAAATCTTGCTCTTACATGTTGGTGATACAAAGGCTTTCAAGGTTTCAAGCTAAAATAACCACTGTATATTCTCAGAAATGACACCAAGTGCAACAAATCAGTGTTACGAAAAGCATAAAACCTCAGGCTGTTATTAGAGCAACAAGCATAGCTTTAGCTATAGATTTTTAGGTGATGGAATGTTAATGGTAATACACCAAAAACATACAAAGACATACACCAGAGGTCATGTCAAAAAAATGTACATGCTCACTAACTCTGCCTTCCATGGAGGCTAAACTTGCAGACACACTCACTTTCAAAGTGAATACCCACAACTGACACCTTCAGAAAAATGTCAATACGAACTTGTATTATCGATGGTGAAAATGCTTTTGGCCAATCAGTGAGTCACTGTGTGCCAACTACAAGCCTGTTTTAGAGCAGACACATGGTGAAGACCTGTCATTTAGAGGTGTTGAAACATCCCAAATCCTACCATAATAACCCCTGTTCTATTAATGCTTTAAGTTCAGTGGCGAGTAATTAAAGCAACACTGGACTCAAAGACCATTAGCTCAAGAGCAAACAGCACGGGGGGTATAAGTTGGGGTATCTGTCTCGTTGTAACCCTAATTACCACCTCATAAGAATATGCTTAACAGAACATTAAAACACAATCCAGGCTGCACAGAGTAAAACACTAAATCTTCACCATCCAGTCTGAGCTGACAACACAGAGAAGGTCTTAACCTTAACCTTAACTGATAAAGTCCAGAGTCTGCGGTCCAGGCCTGAAAACAAACTAGCCAACACTATTTAATATGCTTTATTGTTGCCTAGGTCGCAAGAATGGTTAAATTTTTTAAAAAAAATAATAATAAAATAAACCTTTAAAAACGGTGACATTGTTTAAGTACAAAGGGGAAACAAACACATGGAGATAATTTTGCCTCCATTTTATTAAGAGATTAAGCTGAAAATGACTTCACCATGTCACAAACTATCCCTCAATCTCTCATAACCTCACTCTTCGCTTTTCATTGTTTTCCAGTTACATAATTAACATGGAGGTTAGTATTCAACCCTGCATACCTGTTGTACTTATTTTTTAGCAGTATCACCTCATTTTAAGATCTCCGTAATTAATTAGGAAGTCTTAAGGTTACTTCCATAAATCTGGTTCTCTGAATAGAATGAGTAGGATGTCTCACCAGTTTGATGTTTTCAAAGTAAACAAAAGTAAGTACAACCCTCTAGAGCAAAGTCACTGCTCATGCATTTTTGTTTTACAGACAAAACAAATCAACAACAAACAAACAAACAACAACAAAAACTAAAACAGTAATTTTAGGACGTACTTGTAGAGGCTCAGATCCTCACTCATTAGGCCTGAATTGACTTATTAGGCAAGTTAAGGAAGGTGAAAACCCAAATTGCAGTTCGAGCAACAATAAATTATGTCCTGTTAAAGAAACAGCTTTAATTAGTGAATCAGTTTAATTGTGACAAGAAGTATTGATATTTCTCAAATACGTGAAACATTTTCCTAAACTGATCTGACATTATTTGGTAGTCATTGGGAATAATATTATGCATACAAACAAAATTTGGCTCAAAGATGTTCAAAATTGTGAGGAAACTCCTCCATGCGTGCTGGATGCTTGAGTGTGAATGCAAAGCACATTCATTCCTTGTCCAACCCCTAGCCCAAGCTGCCCTCCACCTCCTCTTTCCCTTGTTTGGGGCTCATGGGGGCTAGTTTGTTTTGTTCATATTTTGCCTACTGTTCCTGTCGGCACATCCAAATCCTCCGCAGCACCTTCCACCCTCTCCTCTATCAAACCTTAAGCTCCCTCCATGCCTGAGGCCGACCTCGTACCCAACAGACACCCCAGCTGGGATGATTAATAGCCCTCTGCTGGGACTCTCCATCCACTCAGCACATTGTTGAGAACCTCTGAAACAGGACAACAGTTGCATCCCCTCTTCACACTGGGCCTAAGCCCTGCCTGTCAGTCCCTGGTTAGGGCACTGTTAACTGGCCAGATTTACAGCTACTAACCATCACTAGGTGGCAGCCTGTCTGGGCAGGGAAGCCACTCTGATTAATCATAGCTGTTTTAATGGGGACTTTCATAACTGGAAGACCAAATGCTTCCCACTGCATAACACCTGTATAATCCCCGACGTCTTCCATCAACCATCAATCACAACTACACACTGATGCAGCTGATATTTATATTGTCTAGAACCAAGGCATTGCAGCTGAAAGATTTTAACAGTAACGGAAACTTGCTCTTGCTTGCAAAAGTTGGGAAAAGTATCACCAGTCAACCTGACATAATGGAGGTTCAGATCGACTATATTCATAGCTACAAGGCCATAAAAAGACGTAAGATTAGAATTTGATGACAAAATGTCAGATATTTGCAAGCGCCACCTCAGATGTGAGGTCTAGCCACTACTCCCGGCTTATATTAGAACTTTGGGCTCTGGACTGTTGGTCAGACACAACTAACAATCACTAGATTGGTCTAAAGTCAAACGAATCATCATGTAAGCCCTATTTACAGCAGTGGCATTTTTTTTCAAAAACAATGTAATTTGAACAGGAATGACACCGACCACAGAAACAAAAGAGACAGACTGCACTGTGATACCTAAAAATATGGGCCTTCTTCTCATATGTTGTTTGTCATGTGGTCTTTGGTGCCATGACTTTGTTGATGTCCCTGCTAAACACTCAGCTTTTTTTTTTCATTTTTTCAGTTGTTATAAAAGCACCATTTCAGGCACCGAATAATCGGTTAAATTGATTAATCATCCAGTGATTGATAAATATTGTTAATAAAAACATCCAATAATCGAGTAAACATTTCAGTGATTGTTCTGGCATCAATGTCACAATTTTACTACTTAAAGCTTTTTAAATAAGAATTGGTGCCATTCTTTGTCTTTTACAACATCAACAAAAGTCTTCAGGGTTAAGACTGTTTCAGGCTAAATCAAGATCTCTTAAGAAACTAAATTGACTCTGTGACAGTATAAAAAACAATTCATTTTCACCTTCTGAAATAAAAATTAAAAAAACGAACAAAAAAAATAATCAAGACAATGAAATCAAGCTAATTAATCAACAATGGAAATAATCACCGGTTGCAGCCCTACTATATTTTCCTGTCTACATGCCTAATGTGCTTGATTTCAACTAGGAATTCCCTTATGCAGGTACTATACAGATTCAAGTAAATCTGATGAGACATGAATGTAAGTGACAACTCCGCCCGCTCTCTTTATTGTCTTTTGACCATGTCATTAAAAAGAAGACTGACAGCAGGAACGAGAATCCAACCCGTGATCTCAAGCTTAAAGCTAGAAGACACTGGGGCCACGCGGCAGACATTCAAAGCATTGCAATGAAGCAGATTCTCCTTGCTCAGAATGCCTTCATGTGTAAACATATTTGCATAAGTGGCTGAGCGACATGAATTATGGTTCGTCTTCCTCAGGCATTTGCCAGCTGCCTTCTGCCGCTTCAATTGGGAGTGATATATGTGTGAAGATCAGGTGGCAGGGAGGAGAAAAGGAGGGGTGAGATAGTGGAAGGGGGGTAAAAGGCCACAACCAGTTCCCAAGTGCTTGGGCTGCGACCCCTGGAGACCCACCAGCGCCTGCCTGACCACAGCTGGGGGCTGAGACAACACACACACATACATACACACATTTGACCTTGAACTGAGACTAGGAGAGAGGGCATGTGTGCATTTTCTCTTGATGACTGACAAGACGGTAAAATGTGATGTATTAGCGAGGTTGTCAGTAAGCATGGATTAGACTATGTGAAAACAGAAGAAAAACAGTTTCAGACACAAATGTCACTGTTCCAGTGAACACCTTAATTTTATTGCACCAGATAATTCAATAAGGGCTGCATGCTGGGGCTTCAAACTATGCGATTAAAAGTACGTTTTATCATAATTCTACTATTCCAATGCTAAATTAGCTCTGCTTTGTGTTTTGCTTTGGGAGAGCAGGATAATTATTGTAAAGGTCAGCTAGAGAGTAATCAAATCATCCTCCACAATGTTCACTCTACAAATCCACTGCCATGCCCCCTGATATCTACCTCTGGAACTGTACTGGTGATTCGAGTCAATTAGAGGTGTGCTTGTGAATTTCGTTAGTGTCTGGATGAAAAGGAGAAAGCTGTCAGTCAAAAGGCCACTATGGCTGTGTATCTGGGGTGCTACAAGGGGCTCGAAACCTGTATTTGTATGAATAAAAATGAAGGGATTTAGAGGCAGACTGTTTCTTCTGCAGACTTGTCAAAAATCTGACCTTCACTGCAGCAGAGGGGGTTGTCGGGAGAGGAGGGTAAAGGGAAAGAATTGAAGATTTGAGAAGCTGAGGCTCAGTGACTTCTGCATAAATAGGTGCAACTGAAAAAAAAATAGGTGAGGAGAAAGGAAAATAAACTGTAATTCAGGAATGAAAGGCTGTTCTCTGTACTCTTTTACTCTCCGAGGTATAGTCGAGCAATAAAATAAATCCACAGAATTATTCAACAAGAGACTAAGACAGATTTGTCTGCGTGATGACAATCCTATATAGGAGAGACCCCCTGTCAGTGTCAGGAAAGAGACAAAGACTACAGCTCAAAGCAATGTCTCAGATGTTAGGCTGCCAACAAATACCCCACAAACACAACAATGCTTTTTGGGCATTCCTAAATTTTGTAGTTGGTAATGGAAGTTGGTGCTTATCCAGAACAACAAATCAACTGTTGGAGACAATTTATCACCATCAGTTGCTTGTTGTTAATTCTATTGCAGTACCTGGATAAGACATAACACAGCTCATGTGGGTTATTCATGTCATCACAACTGCTACTGGCCATTTAACCAACTGTTCACCAACAAGCACTGATGAAGTCTTATCATACCCCAAGGACGGGAAAATGTTCAAAAGATCATGGAAATAATTAAAATAACAATGAAAACAAGTATATAATTGTAAATGATTAGGGATTATGGATCCAATGAATTCATGAGTTTGACAATACACAAAATTCAGGGTATCGAGCTTGATTGCAGGTCACAGTTATGTTTTCAGAGATGCAGAGAAAAAACCCAGAAGAGGGCATTTAGTTGTCTACTGTAAAAGAAACAAAATAAAAACAATATGGCTAATTGGCTGATAATAAAGAAATAAAGAAATGTGCATTTGTTAGTTATCTACCATCACTAAAAATGTAATCAGTCTATATATTGTCAACTGTCATGGGGTATCCAGAACTATAGGTCCTGTGCCAAATGGTACAGAGCCATGACATAAACCCTTACACGCCTACAAGATGCTAACATTTTGTCCAGGACTGAACTAATCGATCAGTCAGCAGGATGTGTGCTTTTATTTTGGCTAATGTTGTGCTAAATGCCCACTTCACTACTGTATTCCACCCTGTATCCATCTTAAACAGGTAAAGCCTTAACTGGAGGTTTTTCTGCAAAGTTATTTTTTAATATTGAACACATTGAATGTACCACTGTGTTTTATAAGTTTAAAAAGAACCTTTGTAAGACAGAAAACACGAGAATTTTTTTGCAAGCCATCACACATTTAAAGACAGATGCGCACAGCACAGAGCTGTGGAAAGCCTTCAATTATATGGGTCTAATAAGGTTAGGAATGGGGCATTAGATATCAGGCTCAATCCAACCCATCCCATTTAAATCAGAGGAACGGCTCCCACTTCCTGGGAGTGATTTGCCTGGCTGCCTGAGCAAGGTAGAGCTGAGGCATTACAACACATGGTCCATCTCTGGCCCAGCTTCTTCGACTGTGCTCTCATTGTTCGGGAGTCGAGAGAGGACCTTATGTGTTCCAGAGGTTGACGGAAACTTTTTTCCTGCTTTCAGAAAAGAGAGACAACACTTCCTTTCCCAGAACAATTTATCTCTCTGCTTGACAAGACTCCCTGCTATATTTACCCAACTAAAATTGCAGATGATATACTTCCAGCTGCACAAGTCTCCAGCTCCGTGGCACATGGTCCTGTCAATCACACTAGTTACGGCAGAACAAACCCACCAGAACAGTGAGCCCCTAAACCAGACAGAGTGAGCTACCAACAAAAGGAAAAAAATAAACACTAAAGAAATATAGAGAGGACCTGAGAAAACTTGGGAGGACTAATTCAGACTTCCTTTGCTGGTTGGCTTTTGTTGTTAGAGGGAGCAGAGATACACACCAGAGTGAATGGAATTACTGGGCTTTCATTAGGCAGACAGCTGGGCCACTGTGAAGCCTCAAAGCAGCAGCAAAACACAGCCCACCCGCAAGATTTCCTCCCAAAGTATTGCTGTGTTTCTGTATGAGACACACAGCGAGAGATATCTATTAGGCTTTTATGCTGCTGCAAAAACAAAACAAATTGATCAGTCTCTCAAGCACAGAATTCTGCTCAGGCTGTGGTTATCTGATCTCCATTTTGTCTCTCATCAGGGCATGGATGTAACATTTGAGAGGCTGGGTGCACAGGAGATTTGGGCTTAAGGATGGAACAAGGCCTTCAAACATCCTTGACATGAACTCATTACTTCATGCAAATGTTCTAAAACAAAGGAAAAAAAATTCAATTTCATATTCAACTTCCATTCTGGTCAAATACAGCAACTGTATTGGCATCAGTGAGGTTAGAGGAGCATAGGCTTTTCGTGATTTGATGGCTGAAGGGAAAGGCTTATAGTGAGAGGAAAAGGAAAGAGGAGGGTTAACCAGTGTAGTAGATTCCTCCTCAGCCAGCAGCGCCTGTCCATCTCACAGTGGCAGAGGCATTCCCTGGAGAAAAGCAGCAGCGGTGGGGGTTTAGTTCTGCACAGCTCGATGTGTTGCATCTTTCCCATTGCTCCCAACTTCTACAACTGGAGCTGTAGGGCTCTGGAAGCTGCCAGGACTCTCATTGCAAAGGCATGACAACATGCAGGATTGTCATCAGAGCCAGCTTGAGTCTCTCAGAAGGGTGGGGGTGGGGGCTTTCAGACACCACAACTGTGTTTACAGACACTTGAACTCACAAATGATCAGTAACCATACAGTACTAGAGTGATTACAAGTCTTTGTTCAATCTTAACCTGTAGTTGAGGAGGTCCAAATTCAAAGTGGACTTTGTCACTATGACACATTATGACAGCACGGAAATGACAAATCTTTAAAAGTTTGTCTCAATTTATTCTCACTGGATATCTAAATCGAACAGAAACAGAGAAGACGGTAATCAAAGAAGAGGGCAGAGCTGCTATAAAGCACACGCAGATCTTTCTTTCTCACAAATGCCACAGGTCTACTGTAAAGCACAGTAGCTTTAGAAACAAGTTCATTTCTATTTGGACTACTTTTCTCGTATAGATCTCTCTGAGCTAACTTGAACTCATTTAAACAATCAGCATGTCTTTCAGACAACATCCTAATTATACTGCTCGAGGATGTTTGTCCTCTAACGCTGCTATATTACATTTGATCAGTAGATCTTTAACAGGCTCTGTGTACACCACTAAATTGAAGTGTCTATCAATAGCATCTGTAAATCAGGAAAAACCTGAGTTGCCATCTAAACTGCATGATTGTCTGAATGCACAGTCGTCACACCGCCACACCTATCAGTACAAATAAATTCTTTACCTGTAGTTCTGAGGGAAATACTGATATATGATATTGCCAACATTATGCAGTGCATTTATTGAAGAGTACAGCTGAAGCACAGCAGGGAACAGCGCTTTTGCTGTTAAAGGAGTGATGTTCCGAATTCTGTCTGTAATTAACATTGTATACGAGAACTGAAAAAAGATAAAGCTTCAAATGTATTATTTGGTGCCAAATGACATAGTAAAAAAATGTGTTGCACCTAACTAATGTGCTGGTGTGCCTAAATGAAAAAGTTAGGTAAACCAATATGACCAAAACATAAAGGTAGTCTGGAGCACTGGTACCACAGACTATTAGTGTTGCTGTAATGAAGCATCTACTTAAAAAGCAAAAGCTTGATCCAGATGCTTTAGTCAAACATAGACCTATATCCAACCTCTTCTTAACTTCTAAAATCATTGGAAAAGCTCTTGTAAATTAGTTATGTGACCATTTGTACAGGAATGGTTTAAAGATTTTCATTCAGGATTTGTAGTACATCATTGCACAGAAACAGCACTGGTGACAGTGACCAGCTGATCTGCTCACAGCTTTAGCCTGTGGATTTGTCTCTGTACATGTTCTGTTAGATCCCAGTGCTGCATTGATTACAATGAAAAACAGCATTTTATTACAGAGATTAGAATATGTTAGTGGATTGCAAAAACTGCACCTGGCCAGTTCAAATCATATTTATCAGACAGACTTCAGTTTGTTCATGACATCAATGATTTCTCCACTACCACAAATATTAGTCACAGAGTTCCACAAGGTTCTGTGCTAGGAACAATACTTTTCACTATATATATGCAAATCCAACAATTTCCCTGAGGTTTCCACCAAAGGGATCAATAAAGTTCTATTCTATTGTATCCTATTCTATTGTATCCTATTCTATTCTATTCTATATGTTTTTGTCAAGTATTATTAGGAAACACTACTGTTATAGTTCTCGGTGCCTTACACCATCATCCTTTATGCGTAGCTCTACTTTGACTCTTTTATACATGCAAATTGGTATGTGCTCCTGACCAAGGTTGGATACCATGCTTGCTCTATATCCAGCCTGTCATCCTGGCTTACAAAAGTCAGGCTTTCCTAGTCCAGTTCCTCTGCCCACCTACCCTTGTGACTGATTGGACCGCTGCCCAGTCCCATGCTCCAATCAAGCTGCAGCAATAACTACACCTGATTCAAAAGTGCAGCTAATCTGTCTGTATCAGCAGCTGTCATTTATTGTAACACAACAGATGGGCTCCTGGACTGACTTTTAGACTACTCCTGAGTGAGCAATCAATCAATCAAGACTTTATTCATATAGTACTTTTCATACAACTAAAATGCAACACAAAGTGCTTTACAGATAACAACCCCCCACCCCCACAGTCATATACAGTCATGGAAAAATTATTAGACCACCCTTG
The DNA here is from genome assembly GCF_000690725.1 of Stegastes partitus. Taxonomy (NCBI): domain Eukaryota; kingdom Metazoa; phylum Chordata; class Actinopteri; family Pomacentridae; genus Stegastes; species Stegastes partitus. The sequence continues at coordinate 367,761 of NW_007577778.1, forward strand.
TTTTCTTCCATTTCATACAACTAAAAGTACATTTGTTTGGACAAATATAATGACAACAATAAAAATAGCTCACAAGAGTTTAATTTAATAGCTGATATCTAGACATTTTCCATGGTTTTCTTGATAATAACCAAAATCACTTAAGTTCTTACATCAATAGTTATGGCATTGTACTGCCAAAAACAGTACTTTTAGTCATTCCATGTTTTCTTTTCTTGGTTGGAATGTTCTGGTTCTCCATCCAGGCTTCAGCTGACCTTGCTGTGTGGCAAGGGGCATTGTCTTGTTGGAAAATCCAGTCATTGGAGGCAGGAAAACATTTTCCAGCTGATGCCTCCAATTAACTCAAATGTTGTCAGTTAACCTATCAAAAGCTTCCAAAGCCATGACATCATCAACTGAGCTTTCCCAAATAGTTTGAAGGCATCATAATCTTAGTGTAGGTAAACTTCTGACTTTGAAGAAAGTAATAAAAAATTCTCTAAAAAGTTCTCTCTCATGATTCTGGCATTTAGCAAACAGAAATAATTTTGGTAATCCTAACTGACCTAAAACACATAAAATAAATTAATAATAATAAACCTAAATAAACCTAAAATACATTGTTTATGTACCTCCCATTGTGAGGTCGACAAACAACTTAAAGCCAAGACCTGAACACAGCTTCTCTGTTCTTCCACCTGGACACCTGTCACACCTATTGATTTCTACACATTCTCTCAAACAGCAACACACATATATACAGACACACTTGCACTCCAGTCTTTTCATACAAGGACCTACTGCACTGAAAGAGAAATTTAAAGTTTTGCTGAGCATTTGGATCGTGCAGGAAAGCAGCTCTGCAAGTTGTTTGCGGTGAATTATCCATTTTAATCACAGTGTTCATCTTCCTGCATGCAAATGTTCCACCACAACAACTCCAGCCATCACTATTTTGAGGGAACACTGAAGCTGCATCCTTCACTTACCCTCCCTCACAACGACTGTGATAGGTTTAAAGGAAACACAAACAAGCCAGATCTTTTTTTTTTAACCTATAGCAGAATTATAGTAAGATGTAGAAAGAGCGTTATGTTCCACAGAACGGGCTGGCAAAGCGAAACTACTTTGCACAAAACCTTGATTAGCACAGGCCCACATACCTTTTATGTTGTTGAGTATTTCCTTGAGATGGCCAAAGCTGTTGAGTAATGGGTCCTGTTCTTCATCCTGGGCAGACAAAAACAAAAGAATAAGAGCATGATGGATGAATGAGAGGACATTACAGACAGCATTTATCATATATGGTATTATTGCCTCTGAAGAAGTTCCCAACGCACATGACAGACAACACTTTGTTGTACCACAGGTTAACAGTTCTACTCTAGCCACATATTTTTTCAAATCCTTATTAAAACTAAAAAAAAACAGGATATACTTGTGCTCAGCTTACCAGTGGAGTGTGTGTATTCCATCTGGAGTTCCTCTTTATAGCTCCCACAACAGTGCTAATTTCACCCTGGACAATGTAGATATTCTTGTCCACCATGCTGCTTTTCTGACAGAAAAATAGAACAAGAGATGGTCAGTTTTGGTATAAAAAAAAATAAAAATAAAATCCAGCCATACAGGCTGGGCTATAGCTTATCAGAAGACTTCCTGTATACTCATGAAGCCTAATTTAAGTAATTTTTCCACAACATTTTTTATATGAATCAATCAGGCAAAGAAAGCTTGTCCTGCTGATGTTCTTTCAGCAGCAGTCACTGATGCTGTTAGAGGCAAGAGTCAGTTCAGACTGAACCAATTGTTGCTTCAGAAGGATGTATGTGCTACTGAAGTCTCATATCTGGTGTGTGAGGGAGAAAAACACAACAAACCACATAACTCAAAGGAAAGAACTACAGCTAATCTTTACATTTTATTCAAAACACCTAAGTAACTATTGCTAAAATATCTGTATCAATATTAGGTCATAAGCAATATTAAATTTACATTTTCCATGACAGTAATAAAAATGTACTCTGTCATACATCACAGTGAGGCAGAGTGTGCACAGTGCTCTGGTGGCTGCAATACTTGATTCAAGTCAAAATCTAAGGACTGTCAACCTAAAATGTATATGGAACCCAAGAACCGAAAGGCGAATTTCCATGCCCACTTTTACAATGCCTAAAACCAATACGGATAACCAAACAGAATCAAAATTACATGCTGTTCATATTTGAAAAGCAGGATAGCTCAAAATGGTTGGATTAACCTTTTTCTTTGTGTCATGAAAGTCATGTCAGATAATAGTCTTACAGTACAGGAAGATTTATGAGAATAAGGACTGAGTGGCTGAGGCCACATTCTTTTAAATACACAGTAAGCAGCCTATTCAACATAATACAGGGATGAAAGCCTGATAGGTAGAGGCTAGAGTGTGGACACACAGTGACAGGCTTACAGCTGATAATACCCACAGCTTCAGTTTGAATCAGTGATTCTGGGCTCTTGGATCTGATCTGATATTTTCTAGCATAATTCAGCTGCACAGTGCATACTGCATTACAGATGTACAGTACGACTCGCAAAACCAAGTCAAAGTTCTGTATTTAGAGAAAACACTGGACATTAATGAACATATACTGTGAGATCAACATGCCATTCTCAGTTATACCCAGGAAACTGATGCCACCATGGCTAGTGATTGAAACTTCTCCCGGGTGGCATTTTGTATTATGCACTATATGGTTTTCCTTTAAATACAAAGTCATGCAGTGTTTCTTCCATTTTCCTGCAACTGTGTTCTGCTTAAGGATAGTAAATATTGCTAACGACAAAAGACTGAGCCCAATGCTTACAACTGGACTGTAATCAGAAAGACACATCTGACATTTCTTTAATTAGCCACAGTTGCTAGGCAATTTTTCAGCTTAAACTTAGTCTCTGGTCCCCACAAATGTTTTCTTTCCAAGATATTTGATGTAAAGAAACATTTTATATTAATACACCTGCACCTTTGTCCAGTGGCCTTGGAAAGTAAGTCACCTCAATGTGTCATGTCAAGTATATTAATTCAATCCAAAATCACTAGATTGTCTTAGAGGACTCTTTAAGCTATAAGTCACGTTTTTGTAAAAAGTACAGGTGTTTAGGAAGCAGTTTATAATGAAAATGTGACTTATATATATATACCTGTGCTTTGAATGAGTTTACCTAGCGATGCCTATGGTCAGACTGGCTTTGAAGATTATGAATCACTGCATGTTGCTGGGTGAACTCTCGACTATTTCTTTACTCTTAGATGTCAGAGGTTGCTGGTAATGTGTTCTATTTTAACAAACAGCTGACTAGAACAAGAGCATAACAGTTCTGTTGTCAGAAATGCAAAAACAGCCAACTAAAGCGTGCTGTTCTAAAAAGATATCTTCATGCATCGTGGACAGTCATTGTGAAACCCCCAATGCATGTTATCTAAGTTTAACATAACAAGCAATGCACCAAAAGGGAATGATTCAAGCTATACACTTTATAGCAATTTAGGATATAGAAAGATAGCTGGGTAGTTGGCTAATTAGATTAATGTAGGACCGTCTACTCAAAGGGAAGGCTAACATGCGATCTCTCGTCTAAGTAGCTGGTTGAAAGACAGTTGACAGTCATCTGGGTTAAACAAAAACATAATGACAGGTCACATGAACACCGTTTAGTTAAGATCTATCACTGTTTAGAGGCTATTTCGTTGCATACATTAGACCAATTACCTCCTTAGAGCCCTCATAGCTTACTACCTAGCTACCTCCAACTAGCTAGCGTGTCAACTGGCTATTGGCGTTTGTCCTTTCAAACGTTCAATTACCTCTTTGATATAACAAAACAAAAAGCCAATTGACAAATGCATGAAGTGGCTTCTTTGAAACTCTCGACATTAGTATTTTACCTGTGTGGCTGCTATTTCAAAGATGGAGTCCTGCTGTAGCTAATGCTAGCCTTGCTCGGCAAGCTAGCAGGCTAGCCGGCCAACAGTGAACGAAGAAGACCAAAGTTCAGTTCACTACGACAAATAGACAAACTAAAAATGCCGGACATTCCACTGTGTAATATCGTAATATTTCCAAACAACGCTTATTCATTCACTCTTCAAAAAAATGCTCCATAAGTGAATAAAGTGTACACCTTCCTGCAGCTGTCAATCTGTTTCTGGTAAACACACTGACGTGGAAAAGCTCTGCACTCTCAACCTAACTTGACTATGGAGGTTTGATTGACATGCTACTAAACTCATTACTAAAAGTCATATTGGGCGTCAAAATCCAAGTATGTGTCAGGTAATGAAAATATAAGTTCCATTAGTGCTTTAAATATTTTTGAAGTCATAAAAAATAACAGGGAGTTTAAAAAAAATATTTTTTGGCTTGTGTTACAGCAAGATGAGGGCGGGACCAAGGCGCTAGTAGTGGAGTAAAGGCTGGTTGCGCCGGGTTGATGACGAAAGCACTGCTTGCACTCTCCATTAAAAGGGGCATCCCTTTATAATGTCTGTCTGTGATGTCATTCATCTGATGAGAAACATTTCCAAAACCTAAAACCTTTTACACCTGATCTGTAATACGTTTGATATGTGCTGTATTTGAAAGTGTCTGTTTAAATATAAATAATTTTTCCTTTTCCCTTTTACACTGCAAAAAAATAAGTTCATTCAGCATAACAAACATAAGTTGGCTTGCTGATTTAAAATGTGATTTAACAGCACTTAGGTGGACTGCTTGAGTGAATAATTAATTTAAGGTCATCTTATAAGCTATGAAAGTGAGAAACTAGTTCAATTATCTAACTTTGTTCAGTAAACCTAGGATTAATATTCTAGGTTTCAATAAACCTAGGTTTACTAAACTGTTTTTATTGAATCAACGTGTCACATAAATATTGGCCACAGATAGACTTGCTTTCTTCTTGTTTGCACTATTTCTTATATTTATATGTACATTTTTTTCTGTCTCATATATGTGTGTCTCTGTGTTAATGCTGCTATCAACAACGTGAATTTCTCCACTGTGAGACAAATATATCTTATCTTATCTTATCTTATCTTCTCTTCTATTTTTTTCTAAGCTGAAAGAGTTTCTTCCTCATTAAACACAGGACTTAAAGCTTCAGCTGTCAAAGCCATTTTTTTACCAAGCCAGTACAAAGACTATCTGTGAGTGATGGTTGAATATTTTTGTTACTATATGAGTTGATTTGACTGAGTTCATTTACGATGTTTTACATGGTTGCAGATTGCATTTCTTTATTGAAGTATTATTATTTGTGCAGTACATTGTGCATTGCTTCTCTTGAAAGAGTAAGCCCGTTGTGGGTTCCATTTTGTAAATGACATTAATGTGAGACACTGATCCCACATATTAAAAGTTGAAAGTTTCCATCCTAACAGCTATCTTTTTATTTCTTGTCACAGGCTACAGTTCAACATCACTGAGTCAACAGGAGCGCTTCTCTTTGCAGATTCAAGTTATTCAAATAGACTGTTAACTGTGCAGGGTAGTGATGTAACATTCATGTACATTGATTTTTATTTTATTTTTTTGTACACTCTATGTTGTAGTTTTCAATTTATGCCATTTCTTCCCTTTAGTAAGTTAGTTAGAATGTTTGCTAATTCATAAAAACAATAAAGAAAGAAATTAAAAAGTCGAAACCTCCCTTTTACTGCTATTTCTGTCCCTGCTGTGATACTTTAAGTTGTGGTCAGATGCATCCAGTTTTCTTTAATTATACTTGAGATGTGTTTTGAATTTGTTTGGTGTCTATCTGTGGCAACCTGAAATAACTAAACATTGCAAAGACACACACCTGTGTCGAGAAGGTACCACAATTCACACTAAATGTCCATGCAGAGATTTCACAGCTACAATCCGACAACATTTTTTCTCTTTGTACAATCAGAAGCCACCGTTTTCTCAGCACCCACACATGAAGTACTGTTCTATGTTTAAAGCATGGAGAATTCACTTGTGTCAGACCTCTGTTTGCTCTTTGTAAACTGTTTGATCACCTGTGGGATTTGTAATTTCAACATTTCTTCTGCAAATATATGCACATCATTTTCTACACTAGCAGATACATGTGCACCACTGAGGCAATAACAACATTTTGCTTCATATGTTTGTCATGGCCTAACATATGCACTTGTAGTGTTTTCCCAAATAGTGCTAAAATAGTCTCTCACATTGCCAACACTTAGTTACAGACTGCCTAAAGACCCAGTGTTAGTGTCAGTCAAGAAAGCATAACTTTCTCAGAAACCATTTTTAATAACTATGACTTTCATTGAAACCACCATATCCCTGTCCTAGTCCTCTTTAGCTGCATATGAAACAGCTGGATCTCTCTTGATTACATTTACTCCATCCAATCTAAAAATATTTATTTAAGCTAGTGTCTTGGACATGACTATGTTCATAAATGAATTGCATGAGAACAAGCACAGTGCGATCCCTTTAATTTTAGCATTCCATTTTTTATCCAAAATCCTTAAGACAAAACCCCTCAGGCACATTTACCACTTTGTAAGCTTGTAGGTGAGGCTTTCACACTTCAGCGAGTGATACCCCCGTCATACTCCTTTTCTGCTTTGCCTTTATCCAGTTCATAATCTGGCCTGCTGTCTGGTGAGAAGTCAAAGAATGAGCATTTTGATCTGGAGCTGTTTATGCCTCATTTCTGTATTCCCTGTCACATTTTCTCGTCATGTTTTGTCTGCTAGTTTGAAGTAGTGAACAGCTTTGAATTCTACAGTACGTCAGGAGCCTAATTGCCATTACAGAAGGGAAGAAATTAGATTTAGGCATGAATTGGAGCAGTTTAAAATTTCACACACACACACACCTGTTTTAGTTTCATGAAAAATATAAACCTCAGAGGGCCCTGATAGGATTGCATATAACAGAATTTGAAGATGTATGATTCTCTACTTTGGTTTTCTATCTTGGAACAGACAGTTTTTAACACAGTTGTTCATCATTGGACTTGATGATTCAACTTGGAGAATGTCATGGTGATTGAATCAATAAAAATGCTCTAACTTTGCATCAGTTAGCATTGTTCTTGGGGAAATGGTCTGGACTCCAGAACCTTAAGCATCCTCAGTAGCTCATCCAAATCTGCAGCTCCCTCGATCTGAATTCTGCCAAGATGTTTAGAGTGTGCAAGTCCCCCCAAATACTCTCCTCTGAGGTTTGATATTACATTTTATAAATGTTTCCTCCATCCATCCATCCATCCATTCATTGTCTATACAATGCTTAAACCTCACTAGGGTCACGGGGGGCTGGAGCCTATCCCAGCTGACTTAGGGGGAAGACAGATCGCCAGTCTATCACAGGGCTACACTTAGAGACAGACAACCAAGCACACTCACATTCACACCTACAGACAATTTAGAATCACCAATTAACCTCAACATGTTTTTGGACCTTGTGGGAGGAAGCCGGAGAACCTCGAGAGAACCCACGCTGCACAGGGAGAACATGCAAACACCACGCAAAAAGATCCCCGATGTCCTCACCTGGATGCAAACCGGCGACCTTCTTGCTGCGAGGCAACAGTGCTACTAGATGCACCACCTTGCAGCCCCCAAATGTTTCATATCTCTTTATTAATTTAGCTGCCCTGTTATAGTTTGGCTGTTAGTTTAACTTAGTGGAAAGAGTGGAAAGAGTGAGTAGTCTGGGTCTGTACAATGTAATATATAATACTAAGAAGTTAAGATCGGTAAAAGCAAATTATACGTTGGAGAAAGAGTGCACATGCATAAACAAAATTGATAAACGACAACTATAGCTTCAAACTGTAACATATACCTGTGAGCACACATTTTTGGTCTTTATGTAGAACATCGGCAAAATCAACTCATTGCCATTTTTACTTTCTCTGCAGAGTTTACCTTCAGAAAATGCAGCATGTAATTTCTATTCATCAATAATTATCAAACAAAGTGTAGTGAAGAGGAAGAAAAACTAAATTACATTAATATTTGTTTTATTTGTTTGTGTGTTTGTTTTGCATCGTTTGCCTTTAAAAGAGCATCAGTTCTTCTCAGAACACTTGCACACTGACTGTCTAGGTGTTTGGCAGGTAGGTTATTTAACATCTTTGAGAACTTACAAAGTAGATTCAGTCTGTCACTGTATCTTCTGTCTCTTCATGTAATCCCAGTCTGACTTCATGGTGTCGAGATAAGTTCTCTGCGGGGTCGCACCATCTGTTGCAGGACTCCTTGCTCTTCTTGTGACTTAAGATAGTTCTTTATGACTGTGTGGCTGTCATGTTGCAGAATGAACTGCACAGTACTGCATGTGTCTCAGTAGACATGCGACAAATGAAGTAAATGTGTTTATAAATGAGCTTTAATAAGGGTGATACATTTATTTTTTACTATACCAGACAGGCTGCCAAGCTTGGATAACTTCTTCATGACAGACATTAGAACTGTATGGAGCATGTTATGTAACAGACAATACCAAAACAAGAAAAACACACAAACTAAAACACATTTCAAACAACTTCTTTAGCTATTGAATGGAAATCCACTTCTTACAAACACAAGTCAAGCAGTATTTACATTGTCTTTTGTGTAGGCTGTGATCTGGCTCACATCTTTTCCACTACTTGCTCTACTAGCTGCGCAGTCAAATTGTTCTTTTAGTCAGTTGGTCCATTCAGCTTTTACAAAATAAAATCTAATGTACTGTCTCCGGTTCCTCACTCCCTCCCTGTCCTCATATACTGTAAACCCTTTAGTACAGCTTGACCTGCAGAATGATGAAAAGCAGTTTATCAGCGTTGGCATGCAAGGTGGGATTTTCACACACCAGGTGTAACAGAAAAACAAATACACCTGCAACAAATTTTTGCTCATTTTCCTGCCCAGCCTGCTCTGGTTGTCGATTCTGCAAGCCTCCTGCGACAGCACCACCAGCAAAGGTCACTGAAAGATGACAGGCGTTGGTGTTGTGTACACTAACATCATATCTCAAAGCTCACAGCTGTGTTAAGAATGTGTTAACACTAGTCAAATAAATGTGATTCATGGGTTTCTTTGAATCAGTGTAGGGCTCTCCTTACATTTCAAACATCCCATTCCAAGCACTGTCAAACAGGAATCAGGGAAAGAATACTGCGATCGTATTTTGTTGAAACTTTTTCACTGTATTTTGTGCTGGTATGTCATATTTCAGGTGCCTTCATGTCTGACTCTTTGATTGATTTTTCAGCTGCTGTCAGTGGTTGCTCGTCATATTTAGCTAGTTTCTTCTTCAGAGACTACAGCAGCCTGAAAAAGCAGCTTGAATGAAATGAGGTTTTCTTCTTTATCACGAGAGAAAGTGAATATGCGCTTTACTTATATGCAAATAACTTAAATAAGCATATTCCTATATAGATGTGCAAAAGTTTAATATATAGTTTTCATTGGAAAGTGACTTGACGTTACCACATGGTTCCTTCAGACCAGAACAATATGAGTAGTGATTCCATAAACTCTACATGGGACCTGTGTGCTCCAAATTTCCGTGTCGATAAAAAAATTATATTTTGTATTCAGTGAGTCCTCTGACAAAGACAACATAAATAATGCTGATGGCTGTTGTGTGTGTTCAGTGAAAATTAAGATCAAAAATGAGTGATGACAGGGGAACATGAAGGCATCACAACATCCCTTTTCACACTATTCAGAATTTCAAAAACTATTTAAGAAATGACCGGTGCCTTGCAAATCTTCCACACAAAGCACATCTAATACCTTCTCTGTTTTCATGTAAATATTGAGGTTTGTGTCACAATTGAAAATTATCAGATATTTATATGCTATTCTATGAAGCACTGTATGTCAAATAGTGTGGCATACCTTAAAGGGAAAAGTTTTTTTAAATTTATTTTTTTTGGCTCAAAATTAGATTTTTTTTCTTTTCAAAGTTCAAAGTGAAAGGCCAAACTAAACAGTAATTTATTTGTATTTATTTATTTCAATGTACCGACAGGCTGCCAGACACGGCAGCGCTCCTAACCGACAACATTGCAGGTAAACTGAAAAGCTGCACTGAGGAGGCTGCAGCGAGACAGAGATAGTGTGTGTGTGTGTGTGTGTGTGTGTGTGTGTGTGTGTGTGTGTGTGTGTGTGTGTGTGTGTGTGTGTGTGTGTGTGTGTGTGTGTGTGTG
>NW_007577778.1:378084-414828 GCF_000690725.1 Stegastes partitus
TCCCTCTGCTCTGTATGGGGATCATGCCTCACTCCTCCTCAGCCCTCATGTCTGACAGCACAGAGGGAAGAAGAAGAGGAAGAAGAAGAAGAAGGAAACTGACTGACAGACTGTTTTTCTGACTTTTTTGACGCACCGTGGAACTTTGTCCATGTCACCAGCGAACCTGAGGCCAGGACACTCATCAGCCCGCAGCAAAGCTCTTTGCCTTTTCCACGGATTAATTTAACCATACCGGGATCCACTGTAAGTGCAACTAACCGCCCTCTCCCCTTTACTCTTTCTCTCTCTCTCTCTCTAAATTCTCAGGAACCCATTCAGTGCGTTTTTAATTTGTGCGTAAAAGTTGACCAAATAGCCGAGATGGACAGAATGGGCTTTAATAACTGTGATGGGTAAAAAAAAATAATAATTCAACTTTTAAAAATACTATCGCCATTTGATTTGTGTTGTACAGAGTTGGAAGAAGAAGCTTTTCAGGGTTTAAAGCGCAAAGAACAAGTGAGATATTAACAGCAGGAGTTTGATTTTTCTTTTGTGAGCAAATTATGATGCTGACGAGAAGCGACTCAGATGAAGTCACCTCCACCTTCCGTTGGAGACCAACCTGCTCTGTCGAGGCTCCGTATCGGCTAGACAAAGCTAATTATTAATTTTGACTCTAATATTATGTTGGTGTTTTGTTCTCTATCACTTGTCAAAGTTGTCCCGGTGCCGGATCCTCTCCGCGTGTGAGGCCTGCTGGTCGAGACAGTTTAGGAACTGCGTGAAGCGGCGTTTCCACACCTCAGTCAAGACTTTTTTTTTTTTCTCTCCCGCAGCATCACGCCGAATTATCGCGATTAAACATCCGTCACGGTTTCTGCAAAATTTCGAAGCAGAGACGGCCGTTGTGAAAATATGTGGGAGGTCAAAAATATTTGGGGATGTGGAGGAAATTGATAGGTGGCAGGTGGCTGCGGAGGCCACAGGAGACCGCAGACAAAAAAAACTGAGCCGCGCACCTAAAACCTCCAACACACACGTATCCAGCTTTACTCTCACTGTTCTGCTCTTATTTTCATCCACGCTGCAGACTACAAATGGACAGAAAATATCGGGCTTATTAATGTTTAAAAATCACAAACGGAATCAACAACAACAACAATAATAGTAATAATAATAATGATAACATAAATTTTAAAAAATTATCAGTGTTTTCCCCTGCTTTCAACTGCATTTCACAGCCTTTCCAAGCATTTTTTTTTAAAAATATAGACTTTAAGTTCTTTTATTTATTTGTATTTTTGTGCCGCTGAAGGCCCGCTGCCACAGCGAGGCTCGTTCGTCATTACGCATGGGGCCTATTCTGCCACATTCGTTAAAAGAAAAAAAGAAAAAAGAAAAAACGCAGCAAATTGTAATTGTGTTGAGTTCAGCTTTATTTATTTTTTTCAGTGTAAAAAAACCCGAAACCATATTTTAAGATATTTCAAGATTTATCCTGCGGTTACATTTATTTAATACATCAACAACAACAACAACAACTACTGCTCCTACTATTGCTATTACTATTACTACTACTACTAATAATAATAATAACAACGACCAATAATGTCATCAGACCTGTGTATGCTCTGTTTTCATGGGGAAAACAACTTTCACAACTCTCACATCCAATCAAGGTGGATTTCCTTTCACGGATCGCTAGGTTACACTTCCCCTGTAAGCTTTCGGTTTATTGCCTCTTTTGCATCTGTTGCCAAGTCAGGACATATTAAAATGAGATTTGTTTAATCGAAGTTCACGTTTGGCCTCAAGGCACAATGTAAATATGTCGTTTAGTGGTTATCACCCAGCCGAGAGCCTCACAGGCCCCGACTGCTGTACTGACGACCAGAGCTCATAACATACCACAATGTAATGTTATAACACGTTATATTCCTCTAATATAATATTATAACACATTATAGGCTATAATATAACATTATAGCACATTATATACTATAATATAATAATATAGCTCCTTACTTACTATAATATATAATTATAACACATTATACGCTCTAATATAACACAATAGCACATTATATGCTATAATATAAAATTGTAGCACATTCTATACTATATAATAATGTTGTAACACATTATATACTATAATATAATAACACATAATAACACAATATAATATAATAATACACTATATGCTCTAAAATAATATTGTAGCTCATTATTTACTATAATCTAGTACAACAGCACATTAAATACTATAATATAATATTATGGCACTTTACATAACATCATTTAATACTATAGCAGCAAGTTAAACACAATGAAATCTTTATTTAATTTCAAATAACTATATATTTTCTCTCTGTTATTGTACAGAGGACACATTGGCCGTAACAGGTGGGAAATGCTACTTTACACTTTTTAAGCTCCCACAATTATAGTAAATCAACGTTAACGAGGCGGTTAAAAGCGCTTCAAATGACCGGGAGGTGCAACCTTAAATATGCATTTACAAGCTTTCCAAGTCGCAATAATTACTTTAGATATATTTTCCCTTCAAAACAAATAACTCCAAAACTTACTTGAAGCTAAATAATCTGTGTGAGATGATGACAGAAAATGAAAAGTGCATCTGTTCATGTGTTGGACAATAATGATGCTTCATTATGTCACAGATGCACCTTTTCTCTGCTTATTTCTCTCGATGACAGGATGTGCTGTAAACTACAGGCGCTGTTTTACACTTACACACTGAGTCACATCGGTGAAATCTCTGATGGAGTCTGGACGTGGAAAGGCTCCGTGTTAATTACTGCTGAGGACTGGTATTGGTTGGAGCAGCCAATTATTTCGCAGTGATTCAGCTGCAGCGCTGCTCAGCAGCCTCGCTCCCTCAATCATATGCAAATGGCTGTTATAGGAGGGCAGAAATTAACATCTACAAACATTGGACTGAAATTCCATCTGCCGCCTCTTCGAGGAGGCCCTTAATAAGTTCTCAGACAGCAAAGTGACACACATCTTAATCAACTCTTAATCCCGGGAATTAATTCTCGACGCGTTTATGAATAATTCCCGGGCTAATGCCGGCAGTCCGTGGAAATGCAAGCAGTCTGCCGCGCGCACCGCCAGATGGACCCGACAATCTCCCGAAAAATGAGAGGATTTTTGGTTCATTTATTATTTTTTATTATTATCACCAGATATATATTTTAATGAGATTGGTGTCAACGGGCGACTGCTTATGCAAAGCGCTCCAGCTTATGCAAACCGGAGACTCTCATCTTGCTGTTGATTTGCGTCCATTTCTGAACAGGAGCCCCCCGTCACAGCAAACACACGGCGCCTCTCGAGCTGGGTTTTCACGCAGAGGCTCAAGCGCCACAAGTGCTCCAGGAAATAGCCTGCTCCCTTTTGAAATGTACAGTGAAGCCACAGCACATCCGCTCAGGTTCATTTGTGATGTTCACTGAAAAGTTGGTTCACAGGAGGATGTGTTAGCAGTGAAGGGAGGCAGCATCAACACACCAGTGATCAGTGGGACTGTCAGCTCCTCAGTCCCCAGCCTGCTTGTTAGCTCACTGATAGCTTGTTGGCCATTGAGCCGAGAGGGAGGGGGGGGGAGAGGGGCTCTTGATTTTGGAAATATAATCATGTGGAACCCCTGATGAGTGTGTGTGTGTAGCTGGGTGGGGAGGGGGGGAGGGGGTGTGGGGTGTGTGCTGGGGTACTGACACCTTGTTCTAGATAAAATGACTGGCTTGCATCACCTGCGCTCCTCTCACTGCCAAGCCAGCCGGCCTCTCAGCACCACATTGACACCAGGCCGTCTGTCCATCCATCACTGCCAGAGCAGATATAGTCCCCGGGACTGGCTCACATTCATATTTCTGACCAAAATACTGGACCTTGCTGATACTAGACCTGGGCTGTGCACTCACAAAGGGACAGCTGTTGGTCTGTCAGGCAAGTACCCTGACTGAACTGTTCCAACAGCGACTTGGGACCTGTTTGTGGAGTTTTTTCTTATTTTAAAACACAGAGAAACGACCGAACACGCATCTACGACAAAGGTAAACACGCATTAGTTGGTCTGCTTTTTCATTTCAGAGACTTACATGTAGCTGAATGTAGCTGTAGGCTGCTTGGGTGTTGAACGAATCGCTTGTTGCTTTATTTTCTGTACATTTGTGTTGAGTTGTGGCACTTTCAAGAAAGAAAAACAGTTTTACCTCCATTTAAAAGGAAAAAGTTTCCCCTTTCTTGAAAAAAATAAAAAGAAAAAAAAAAGAAAGAAAAGAAAAAGCGCATCCTGCAGCAAAGGTGATAACATGAGGGCTGGTTGTGTTTGCTAGATCAGTCATTTGCCTGTAACATTTCAGGTTCTGAACGCAGAACACTGCTCTGTCAGATAAGACTAGCTGAAATGTCAGATTAGGGTTGTTTGAAAAGTGTCAACACAAAATGAGACAAATATAAGACCAAGTGTTTTTGTTCAAACAAGCCCATGGATGAAGGTCACATTTTCTCGGTACCACAAAATAGACGTAGATCACTTGCAATGAATTTTTTCTGCTAAACAGAAAAATAAAATGAGCAATATTTGTGTGGTTATGAACAAGTTGAAACTGATCTTTCTGACCCACGAGTCAACTTTAACCCACAAATCTATATCAGAGGCTTATTAATCCAAAGCCACAACACAGAGGCAGTGTGCTTACTGAGGTAATCTCTCCACTGGGAGACTTGACCTTATCCTCAGTCTTGCATCTTTTTTCCCAGGGATGCAGCAATGCCTCCGGCTGACTGCAGAATACCCATTTTCCTGTCTTCTAATCTTTTGTGAAATGCTGCGATCATTCTCATGGATGCTCAACAAAAACCAGATGCAAGTCTTTTCTTTTAAGACTCCGGCAAAGATTACTTGTGATGAGAAAAATGTGCATTTTAATGGTTGAGTCGATGTTTTTCTGGCAAAAAAACATAAGCCAGAAGATGTGTTTGATAGAAGAAAATGTTGATTCGCTGATCAGATGTCACAGATATCAAGTGGTAATAAGGTGCTAAACCTTTAATCAGAATATGCAGGTTAGCTTTACTGCTGCATTATGCTGCTTTGTCGAGTGACCGACACAATGTTAAGTGAGGGTCTGATGTCTTACAGTGATGACATTGTTCATGTTTGTGTTTTGCTGTGCCAAATTGAAATCATTGTAGTTAGTGAATGCAGCAGAATGTGGAGCTGTGTGAGGACTGGCAGGGGACAAAGCAGTCTGCCCACTGAGTTTTCATATCCAGCTTTAGTGAATGGTTGAAATACTGCGTGTGTTAAGTCGACTGGCCTATTGTGGGCCTTTAAAAATCTATCCATTCAACGATTAGCAATTACAATATTTGAATAATTTTGTTATAGAATTAATAACACTTGAATTTTATTTTCCTCATGTAATATATAGCGGAAGTCTCTCAGATTTCCTTTTTACATGATGGCACAAACTATTTCTAGTTATTCCTAAAATTCATAATTCATAGAAACTAAAGTGGCATAATGATGTTTGGGATGTGTGATATTCAGACAGCAAAGACATGTGCTACAGGCTTTGCACTTACACTGGACAACTTCAGGTACACTCATTGTGTTTCAGCATGTGACCTTTTTTTTAATTTTAATTTTTTTAAAATAGCAGTGAAACTGTAGATAATCATCTCTGCAGCCTGGGTGTAAAACAAAACAAAAACAAAAAAGTAATATTTCATACAACAGCAGGACGATGCTCCAAATGACCAGACTTTCTTTACTATGTCTAATATTCCTGTTGGAGTCTTTATCATCAAGCTTTGACTTTTGCATTAATCTTCAACAGATATACGGTATGCTGGAGATGCACAGAGTTGTACATTTGTGCACAAAGTATACTGACTTTGAAGGCTCATTTTGATAAATAAGTTAATATGTAATTACATATATAATAAGGAGGTTTAATGTGAATTTGTCCAAATAGTCCATATATAAAACAATGCTGTCACTGATACATGTTATTCGTCATATTAATTTATCCCCTCCATCTCTGAAGAAGCAGTCGTGCTGTACAACGGCTGACAAGAAGAATATAAAGGATACAATGATGTTCAAAGAGCCCAGAGGGGGAAAAAAGTCAATTCAACAACTTCGAATGGGGATGGGAGTCTCACTCAGGAGTTTAACTAAGTTATACAATTTGTTATTGTTGGTGATGGGAGTGTGTGTGTGTGTGTGTGTGTGTGTGTGTGTGTGTGTGTGTGTGTGTGTGTGTGTGTGGCTCCATGCCTCACTCTGAGGCTTCAGATTTAACCCAGCACAAGTCACATGTGACTGGCACACAAAGGACTGGCATGGTGGCAAACAGAGCGCAGGGAAACACACTGAGGGTGGGGGAGCTTTCCCTCAAGGGGCAAGGAGAGGTGAGGAGAGGGGGCGGGGGGGGTGACAAATACGCCTTCCCCTGAAAATCTAAATCTGCTGTTTCTAAGTATAAGGCTCGTAACCACAATGCTGAATAAAAACAGACAGGCTGCAACAATCCCAACAGTCAACAGGGACGGTTCAAGTCCTGCCGGAGGGGAGGAGGGGTGTCACCTTTTTAAATCTTTGATGACATGGATTCATTGAAGCTCAAAGCGGACTTTCTCTGAAGCTGTAAACTTTAGGTTTTACTTACTTATGTCCTGGGAAATGCAAAGTAAATAGAGAAGGCAGGTAAATAGTCGCATGAGTTTATTTGGTCTGCTTTACCCCTTTCATTCCTCTATGTGCGTCTGTACTTTTATGATCTTATGTCTAGTGCTTGAGACATTACCTTAAGCTTTTAATAATTAAGTCACTTGAGGACATGACGAGGACATTCTGGCAGGTCTCATGCTTTCCTGTCACCACGAATTAGGGAGCATTTATCTGATCAAGCACATAAAGTCATATTTTGACATTATTCACGCTGAAGCCATACATCATCTCAAGCCTCTGTCAGTTTGGACAAAGCGTATGTTCCCCCCCTCCCCCTCCTCCCTCAGCATTTTCAAGGTGTTAACTGCTCTCGGATAAATAAATGCACATCTATTTTTGGGGCTCCATTGAGCAACACTTCTACCCCTCTGGCTTGAGTTTGGCTTGGAAATGTCATAGTGTATTTTACAGCAAGAGCTCTATTGCTCTCCGCGTGTAGCCCAGAATAGAGGCAATTCAGGGCAGCTCTCGTTATAGCTGCTTATGTCAGCCTCCTATAAACGGGATTGGTATGACAACCACAACCAGGGGTGAATGGAAAGATCGAAGAGAAAATAGAAACAGAATGCACTGACAAATTAAACAAATACACACAAACCCACATCAAATGGAGCCTATATTGATTTAGATAAACGGATACTTTGCCCTGATGGAGAAGGAAATATGTGCTGAGTCTCTGGAGGAAAAGACGAGATGGGTGTTCTTTGGTCAAAAAGATAAAACGCGAGATATGATGGATCATGCTTTTAGGCAAACAGAAGGTACTATGGAAATGACTTAAACTAATTTTGTGATAGATTTTGTTGTATTTGCGTCATTACTAGAAGTGCACTGCCTCAGAGGAAATTGGTTTTGTAGCCGAAAAGATATGTAGACATGAGAGGAGGCAGGAACCTGACAGTGTATGCAGACAATCATAAAGTTTTTTGTTGTGTTCGATAAAGATAAAAATGTTCTTAATTTGGATTAAGGCAACTGGACAGTCACAGGCCTTGATAATGAAACTAAAAATACTATCTTGAAGATTCTAAATGTTATTAGCATGCTGTTCCTACAACAAGATACAGAATATGGGATTTATACAAAACAAGCTTGTACAGTAAGTTGTGCAGCTACCTGTGATCCTCATAGCTGCCTGCTGTAAACTTGGGGGAGTCGGTGAAAATGATCAACCACATGAAATATAACAGAAAAGACAACATGATGATGTTGACAGAACACCTGTATGATGTGTGTCACAGCTGAAGTGATGGATCCACTAACAAATGTACTGAATCTGCTCATTTACAAGGACATCGTGGACCATGATGTTGGGAGGATGAAGGCTGACCTGTCTGTCTGTCTGTGTCTGTGTGTCTGTCTGCAGAGCCTGGTTATGGATTTTAACCTGCTGACGGACAGTGAAGCCCGCAGCCCGGCACTGTCGCTCTCCGACTCCGGGACGCCGCAGCACGACCAGGGATGTAAAGGCCAGGACACCAGCGGTGAGTCAATGTTCACCCACATGCTGTCAAACATCTGTCAAAGGCGCAGGAAATAACTGTGAATGAATTTTGTGGACGCAAAAATATCAACAAACGGTCCAATAATAATAATAATAATAATAATAATAATAATAATAATAATAATAATAATAATGAGAAATCTCTGTATTTCTGCGCAATAGATTTAATATATTTCAAAGGCATAGAAGACAAAATTCTTTATCTCGAGCTCAGCCGGTTAATAAGCAGCAGATGAGCAGGATGTGTGTGACAGTGAGCGCCTGCAGGCCCCGCATCCATCCTGAAGTCGCGTCTCTCAGGCGATGGCCTCTAATCAAATACAACTCCGTGTGGCTTTGAATAGGAAAATTAATTGCAAAAGAGCGAAACGTACTTCTCCGGAGAGCGTCAGAGTCGGCGTGATGTGCTACACGTTAACATCTGCTGTGTGCTGACCGATCCACCGTGCGTCCGCTGCTTCACGCGTCTATTTTCAATAATCAAAAATCAAGTGAACGAATTGTGATTGATGGTTAAACTGTAAGGGTGCAGCTGGAATCTGTAAGTTCAGATGAAGTTCCAGCAGCAGCAGCTCACGGCTCCATCAGAGGACGGTTCCGTTTAGCTGTCACACATTACACATGGACAGCACCGTGGTCACGTGATCGCTCATAAATTGTGTATTAAGCTGATAGAGACTACTTCGTGATAATTCAGAGAGAATCAAAGTGAGGACGATCGGCTGCATGTGTCCAACAAGCCTCGTGTCTCTTCCTCCGTGTGGTTGACGTTAACCGGCACCGATCAGTGTGTGTGTGTGTGTGTGTGTGTGTCTGCCGCTGTGTGACTGTGTTTATGTGTGTGTAACCCAATCTGATCGCTAAACTGTGCGTGGTTTGAGATCCAGTGCTAATTGTCAAACTGTTTTGGAGAGAAATTTGTTCTAAATATTCTCCTTCGTCTTAAAAAGGAGAAGCTTTCGCTGTCTGTGGACTTTCCTCTAATGGAGCCACAGCTTTTTTACACCCGATTGATTTTATTCATCGAGGCCCTACTCACAGATGTCCCTGTGCGTTTGTTTGTTTGTTTGTTTGTTTGTCTGTTTATTTATTTACTTTTTTATGCATTATTGATGGGCTATATAATCCAAGGAATCCTGGGCCTGTTGGAATTATTTAAAATGATGCAAATAATATATATCTTTTTAAATTACCTATATCTAACTCACATGTTTTGTGTCATCAGTATATATATTTTTTGCCATAAAAGTTTCAAATTACTACATCGCTACAATTTACACATAAAGCTCAAATGTGATTTCAAGAAAATATATTATAGCAAAACACTCCTGTAACAAAATGAGAAAACCTTTTAGTTACAAACACCTATTGATAGGTGATATATAAACTCATTTCAGTGTTTTGAGATTTCATATGTACAAGGCTACATTCAGGCCAGAGAAATACCAAATACATAAAGGCTCATGCTTTAGGATTTCTCAAACACAATCTAATTGCCACCACTTTGAGAAAAAAAATGTACACGTTTAAATTCATTTGTGCACTTACAGCGATCGTCTGTGTTCTAGTTTAATTTTTTCATTAATGGTAGGCTTTTATTTATTTTTATGAAGGGAGCAGAGGGAAACATTAGCAAGCTCCTGACATCAGTCCTTTCTGATTAACTCTTTCACGCGCAGAAGATTCCAGTAAATACTCATGTCCTGGTGTCGCTTTACAAATTAATATGATTGCAAAATGACTTTTCTGATACGAGCCTGCTCTCCTCTGAATGCCTTCTGCAGTGTTTTTCCTTTGAACAATACTTATTGAACAGCAGTTCTACATTATGCCCCCAGGATTTTCTTTTCTTTCCTTTTTGTAGAAAAATTAGCATGACAAATACATTTCTTACAGTTTAACGTTCACTCTGTTCTCCTTTATAATGAACACAAAATACAACCTTAGATCCGTGCGCAGCTCTTCTGAAGAATATTATGGCTGCCACACCTTACCACACTAAGTTGACGCCTGTGCTCCAGGCACAGAATCACGACTCGATTGTGTTCTATTATAATAAACTTTCCCTTTGAAATAAACAAAAAGCCACAGGCTGCTTTTGAGAGCTCTAACCTGGACAAAACAACAGACAGTCCGTATCTGGTCAACATTTCATTTTGATTTGCAGCTTTTGATATGTGTGAATATATTCTGACCTTTGTTGTTTTTTTTTCCAGACATTGAAAAGTGATTTGGTTAAAAGCCTCTTGAAGTTGTTTTCCAGATTAAAGCCTTCTGAGACGCTGACCTGGAACAACTCTGTCATGTCGGTCTATTATCACTCAGATTGCTCCTATTGTTGGTCAGCGCGTCACTCTAAAAAAGGTTGCCCTTTCCTATGTATTGTGTTATAGACTTTGGCCTTAAGTGACAGCTTACCCAGTGTCAGTTTACTGCCAGATAACAGCCTCGGCCTGGCCCTTATTGGTTTTGCCGGTGGCCCTGTGGAGCCTCTTTTTAAACCCTGCTGATCATTTCGAACTGCTCCCAGAGAGCTAGGCCCTCACCAAACAGAGCCCAACCTGCCCCAGTCACAAAAGCCTGATCCACGGGATTAACTGGCCAACTAATTTCACTTCTTTCTGTGAGGTCCTCAAATTGCAGGAGTCAGATCTGGCTGAGTGGAGCCCTGGCAGACATAACATGGATGTGTGGTCCTTTAAACTCACTGCGCTGGGGGCCAAATGCAATCACTCACTGCTCCTGCACATCTTTGAATGTAATGCAGTGTTTGCAGTCATTCTCTCCTGGCAACGTCACACTCATGCTTGTCATTTTCCAGCCTGCGGTATGGAGGGATTTCAGATGACGCTTCATCTCATAGTGTTATCCAGTCACTTTCAGCAGGGATTGGATAGAACTGATGCATGTCAGCTGCAAGGTGTCACAATAAAATTCTGACACATGTAAAGAATGCAATAGCTTTTAGGTGCTAATAGTTCTGCTCCTGTCTGAAAAAGAGTTCTGATTTTAGGTACATTTATATCCCACAGCATTCTGATCATTTGTCAGAAGAGGAGCTCACATGTAATAATGAACTTCAGAGTGTACTCGCTATTTTACTACATTTATTCAACAACAGCAGCTGCTTTGTAGATTAAGACTTAAACATAGTGAATCACTAAATAAATGAGTATAATATATATTAATATAGACTAAACCAGTGTAAATACATCCTTATTATAAGCAAGGACTTTAGTAATTTATGGTTTTTACATCATGGTTTTGATTGAATTGAATTTCCCTTCTGGGATAAATAAAGTATTTTTCATTTCATTTCATTGCTTTTTCCATCACTGTGAATGTAAAGATGAACATCAAACAGGGAGGTTTGCTGTCGTTACAAACTGATTCTATTTTCCCTGTATTGGATTATGACCTCCATGCCGTAGTCCTTCAAAAAATATTGTAAAAGTGTCCCTGTACTAGAAACAGCACAAGATGTTTTTTATTGGTGTCAAGATAATATTGCTGTTGACACCTTTACAGGACCTGTGTGATAATAGAAAAAAACTGTTTCATGATACGTTGTTGTTTGTCAAATAACAAGAATACAGAGAACCTGGTGGAAAGTGTAATTTAGTAATATTCCATCATAGGTGAACTATAAAGGTTCAGCCAACAGCTCTGTTCACAGTCAGTAGATTATTAATGTCCAAAAAAAAAACTAACATAAATTGAGTTTGAGTTTACTTTCATGGCAAAATATCCACATGAGAACTTGCAACCAGGTTATCTTGACATCCATCCATCCATCTATCATCTATACACCACTTAATCCTCACCAGGGTTTCAGGGGGGCTGGAGTCTATCCCAGCTGACTCAGGGTGAAGGCAGGAGACACCCTGGACAGGTCACCAGTCTATCACAGGGCTACACTTAGAGACAGACAACCAAGCACACTCACATTCACACCTACGGACAATTTAGAATCACCAATTAGCCTCAACATGTTTTTGGACTGTGTGGGAGGAAGCCAGAGAACCCAGAGAGAACCCACGCTGCACGGGGAGAACATGCAAACTCACCACAGAAAGATCCCGGGTGTCCTCACCGGGACGTGAACCGAGAACCTTCTTGCTGTGCAGCGACGGTGCTAACCACCGAGCCACCGTACAGCCCATTATCTTGACAGTTTTCTCCAAAAATAAAAAATAAAAATAAAAAAAAGAAGAGAACCAGGGGAAGAAAAAAAAGAAAACAATGAATCAGTTGATTAACTTGTTGCTGCTTTTCTGTCAGTAATCTTTTTGTTTTTTTCTTTTAACGCTGGATCACTGGTTGGTTTCAAAGTACCTGAGAAAATAATAAAATTGGTGTATATTGTGTGTCAGAAGCTAATTTAATTGGTTTTCAACAAATTGCTTCCAGATGTATTTTTTTTTTACTAATACTGTATGTGTGTAGGGCCTTCAGGCAACAGCAGCATTATCATCTAATCCCAGGGCCTCATCTCCTCCTGGTTTATAGTCGGCCTTTAGTGCTCTTACAAATTCAGTTTGGACTGTGTTTACATGGTGTTTACTACACATAAAATAGAGCTGTGCTTAATCAAGTTATATATGTGACAGAATTAAAATATTGACAACCAGTTATAATGATCCTCCTGCTCATTGCTTTTGCAATATTTCATTTATAGTTGAAATGTACACCATTCTTTATAATCAGTAAGTACATATGCTCAGTGACTTAATTGTTTATTGCAGGCAGTGAATGCGTTTCTACAAATATAATGAAACGATATCTATGAACAAGTGATGTACTGATTACAGAGTTACTAGGATACGCTGCTTTTCCAAAGAATTGCGTTACTTCCAGATACATGTGGACATTGCTCAGTTATGACCTCAGCATCGAATTATGGAAACTACAAAACTAATTTCTTGTTTTATTTAACCACTCCCTTGAGGGTCAAAAACGAACTTTCGTGCTCAGCTCTGTTGTTCTCATTGGTCAGTCCTGTCATCCTCTGAACTATCACGGGTCTTCCTAGTGTCCTTATGGAAACTGCTTTCTTTCGGTGTGTCTGCAGACACAGAGAAGTCCCACCAGAACCAGCTGGATGAATCCAGTGCTGAGGACGGGTCTCTGAAGAAGAAGCAGCGGCGACAGAGGACTCACTTCACCAGCCAGCAGCTCCAGGAGCTGGAAGCCACCTTCCAGAGGAACCGTTACCCTGACATGAGCACCAGGGAAGAGATCGCTGTGTGGACCAATCTCACTGAGGCACGGGTCAGGGTGGGTACACAAGCTCTACTCTGGTCCCCTTGGAAGAGAGAAACCTGATTTTATTCTAGTTGCTGTTCTCAGGGATGAGGTCTGGGTGTGGGTGAGGATGTGCTTAGGATCCGTGTAGTATTTGGTCGAAACGAAAGCCTGAAAAACAACAGTACATGCTCTAATGCAGATCCCCTAAAAAGGATGGAAATTTCAATGTGTTGTATTTGTCTTAACTCTTGCAGTGACATTTTTATTCATATGCATGCTGCCCAGATGATGATTATGAATTCTGATTTTGTATCCACTGAACATCATGACATTTTTTTTCATTTTGGTTACAATCTCCTCTCTTTCCAGTGCAAATGTGAACAATCCATCTCCATGAGGAGTTAACGTTCAAGTATAAATTAATTTTATCTTTCGAGTCACCCACAAGCTTTAGATGTTTAGGCAAGTGGCAAGGTTCACACATACCTTACTCCTTACCAGTGCCAAAGCAGAGGGATCAGACAGACAACATAGGGCTGGTTGCAAGCAAGTAATACCGCTCTCAGGTTCACCCACACAACATTACACCATCCAGCACACTGGCCACTCACAAGCTCACATTCAGGGTAAATTACGATGTAAAATTCAGCTGTTTACATCTCCATCATTGTGACAGACGATAGATGAGTTGTCACTGTGCTGCGTTCTAATGCCCTGTGTGGGAGTATCACTAACCTTCATGCAGTGTTTGATCTGTTACTCCAACCGGACTTCTTGGATGGATCTTCATGTTGTCACTGGTACCTTAAAAAAACGTCCTCATCAATGAAAGTGCACTGCACTGCTCTTAGTCTCAATCCCACCAAGGCTCTATGACTGTGCAAATGTTTCCAAGCTGTTAGTTCTTTTAAACACATTTGAAATGTGGGCAGTAGTTAACTTTGAATCCGGACAAAAACCTTCACTTTTGGTCACCTTACCTTATTCTTCTGGGCATTTTCTACGCCTCTTATGCTGTGCTTCCATTTATTGAGGGAGACTGTGAGATTTAAGGGAAATGTATTTTGTTTTGTCACAGCTGTTTCTAAGGCTGCTCATGTTTAACTTAAAGCTGTTCTAGAGATGATAAGATATTGCTGCATGTTTGCTAGACACATAAGTGACCTAAAGGTGGTGATATGTCAACATGTCAGTGTCAGGTTTACGGCTTGTTTCTGTTGCCCCCAAGATGCCAAAAACAGAGAGGGACTGCTGGAAAATATATAAAACCTAAATGACAAAAAAAAAATCAAGAAAAAGTATTATATCATATACTAGGTAAGATGTTTTATTCACTTGAGTTCACACACTAAACTTAAATGCCAGAGTGCAACAGAGTGTGGCCACATTTTGGTCACTGTAGCTATATGGAGCAGGAGGACATGCATTCTGATAGATGACAATACAATCGCTTGCCTGCCTGACAAGTAATGGATCAAATTAATGTTGGCTAGATGAAAGGTCACATAGCGCACACTCTTGGTTGTTATTTTGAAAGGACAACCAACTACACATTGTCTTGCTCTTAATGTCCAACAGTGGCTCTTGTAAATCCCTGCATGCAGACAGACTTCTACATGCCCCAAATACTTCACCTGTCAGCCTGGTCCGTGTGATTTATCAGGAAACTGTTGTTAATCATCAAAGTTGCAGCCTGACGGAACATATTGATAAGTGTGGACTGGCTGTGAAGACCCCAGCCATCAAATTTCTTATTTGCTTATTTCATGATATTCAAAATATGCCACAAAAACAGCTAATGGAACAATGCTGACATGTAGCAGGTAAGGTTGGACGAAGTAGTCAACTGCCCAGGGGCTCCACTCCCAATGGCTGTGGCGGTTCAATTAGATCCAGATTTGGTTGCTAGGCTAAATGGGAACTTGGTGTTGGCAGGGTTCCTTCTCAGAGGCAGTGTTTAGGGATTCAGGAGAGGTCCAGGAGCTCCTTTGAAGGTTAATCTAGGAATGAGTACAGCTGAGGATGAAGGGGAACTGTCATGATGTGAAGGCCACATGTGTAAATATTGGACCGTCAATTCTGACCCAATGATTGTGATACAAAAGAGTTTCCACAACTCCTACATTTTATGGCATTACATTTATTATCTGTCAGGTTATTTAGGGTTGACCCAAAAGACTTAAGTGTTATGATATCAGAAGAAAAGATAGCAAAGCCAGTAGAATAGATTGTTTGGGAATGGTAATAATTGCAGCTGACTTTTGAAATATAATTTTTCTCTTACTTAAAAGGCAAACTCCTTGTTTGTAAATCAGTACTTAGTAATAGATCTATTTCTAACCCATGAATGTCTGTACAAAATCTCAGAGCAATCTATCTAATAGTAAAAAATGTTGAGCTGTTTCAGTCTGGGCCATTCAACCCTTAACACTGGTCATTCTGCTAATATAAATGTCACACTTGGTCCTTGCATCGGATCATTCAAATTGGACATTCTTCCACAATAGAGTTATCTAATATCAAGGACCATGATTTTGAAAATCCAAGATAGTAAATGTTATACATAGTAAATACATTTTTACACATTTCAAAGTCGCTTCACGGACAGAAGATGCTTGCTGGGTCCAAAACTGTCATTAATCTTTGACTGCTTGATTCAAACTTACATAAAATACATTTCAGTGCTTTTTAGCAAAAGCATTTCAGTCTCCTTTTGTAGCAGTTGCTTCACGGTTTTATTGAAGACATGCAAAAGTGGCTGCAGATGAGAACAACCTTGACTTTCAACCTTCTACAAACCTTCAAAGAGCATTGACTCTGAGTCACAGCAAAGATTGGGTAGCTTCTGTCCTTCGGTGGGGTTTTCCCTGCTGTCACTGAGTGGGATGGAAAACTCAGAGTCATGTACTTTATACTGATATTAATGAGTCAACAGCATTCTGTTACTATAATAACAGAGGATTGGATGATACACAGCATGTAAGCCAAGAGGCCAGAGAGGCAACTGAGCATCAACACAAGAGAGGACTGTAAAAGTTTTATGAGGATTAAAGAGATAAAACATCTCTTACCAAATTATTTTAACGCAAAAACAAACATGAAAGTGTCAACGGTTGACCAGGGGGCCTCTGTCACATTCTGCATTTTTTACCCTTTTGTACCCAGTTTAGAGCAAAAACTTTGTCCAGAACTTTACCCACAGAGAAACTTGGTTCAGTTTTCATCTCTAAAAACCTTCAATTTAGATTTTCCACTAAAGCTTTAATCCAATTCATATCCTCCAAATATAGGACCATAAAATGACAAATGTGAAGATTGCCCTTTCCTGACATTTCTTTCATTGGGATCTCACTATTCAAATAAGTGAATGATTAGTTTTAATAAGCCTTGCCTAATATGACTGTTTGATAATACACTTCAACTTACTTTCTGGGATCATTGTGTCTTTCAAAAATTCTGGATACATATGCACACAATATTACTGAAAGTATTGGAGAGGGGTTAGGTTACTTTGACTGGATGTGCTTAGGAATTACACATTATTGACTCCTGACAGTTTTTGAAGGAAAAAGTCATTTTAAAATAATTTTCTCCATCATCCTATTTTTTTCCTTGTTTGCAAAAATAAAATTACTTTAAAGTACGAGTGAGTTGTGAAAACATCTTTCTATCCAAGACACTGCAGCAGCTTCGAATGATGTGTGTGTGTGTGAGTGTGTGTCACCACAACTGCAATTTAACTTTCACACTGATGATTATCGTCAAGGATAGACAAAACTTCTAAAAAAGAACATAAAAAATGAAATAAAAATAAAAATCTTTGTGCGGTTTGCGGTGAAGGAGCTCACCAGGAAAACGGTGATGGCACATCATGCCCAGCCATTTGCTGAATTTTTGACTTTTGTATTATTGATAATTATTTCAATATTTAAATGGCAAATAAAATGCACTTATTTTTAAGAACATAAACACTACACAGGTTTTTGCCTCTCATTCACACACACTCTCACACATTGTGTTGCCATTTAAGGCACTCGCCTGTAATTGGAAACAACTTCATGGTTCAGTGTCTTGATTAGTGAAAAAACTGATCAATCACCAGAGCAACAGCTGTTAACAGGATGTATCATAGTTTAGAGAGGGTACAACCAATACAGTGTTGACCGAAATTATTTTCTGCTTTTCTCTAGGTATGGTTCAAGAACCGGCGTGCCAAGTGGAGAAAGCGGGAGAGGAACCAGCAGGCAGAGTTATGCAAAAATGGCTTCGGTGCCCAGTTCAATGGACTCATGCAGCCCTACGATGACATGTACACAGGATACTCCTACAACAACTGGGCAACCAAGAGCCTAGCAAGCAGCCCACTCTCCGCTAAGAGCTTTCCATTCTTTAATTCAATGAATGTAAGCCCCTTGTCATCCCAGCCCATGTTCTCCCCCCCCAGCTCCATCCCCTCCATGAACATGGCCTCTAGCATGGTGCCCTCGGCAGTTGCTGGAGTTCCCGCTACTGGGCTCAACAACCTGGGCAACCTCAACAACCTCAACAGCCCCACGGCGCTCAACTCAGTAGCGGTGACTGCCGCCACCTGCCCATACGCCACCACAGCCAGTCCCTACATGTACAGAGACACCTGCAACTCCAGCCTGGCCAGCCTGCGGCTGAAGGCCAAGCAGCACACCAACTTCGCTTACCCAGCAGTGCAGAACCCCGTGTCCAACCTGAACCCCTGCCAATACGCTGTGGACCGGCCGGTATGAAGAAGAAGTGCCGACTGTGACCCCTGACCCCCCCTGACCAGCTGTAAGTCCACTGTTACTCCATTTCACATCTCTTCAGTTCCATCTCTAAACTACCAGATGTGCAGCAGACTGGCAGTTTGTGTTTTGATGGTACACAATGAGAATAATCTTCAAAACTGACACAACAAATGAATGTGCTCAGATGGACCACCGCACTTCAAAGGAATTCTCTCCAGTTTGTGAGACTTTGTCGCTGAACTGACCAACTGCTTCACAGGATTTCTAAAAATTATTATCCATTATGATTTTTTTCCTTCTTTTAAACTGCATGATTAGAGTAAACGTAGAAACCAAAGGTAAATAAAATATGGATGCTTCAACTGGACTGGTGGTCAACATCTTGGCCCAAAAAACATCAAATGCGATCTTTGCTACTGTTGCAGGAAAAGGGACCTGTGGTTTCAAATAGAGGATGTATATAATGAACTTTTTTCTGTTTTGTATGTGGCAAAAATATATGAAAACGTAGTACTTTAAAGATGAGAAAAGCATGTTCTTCAAAAGCAAAGGCCCTGGGTTGATGGACTACAAGCACATCTTTTGGGAACTTTAAACTTTGTTGTGAATTCCTCTCCCCTCGGAAGGTTATAGGTCAAAGGTCGACGTGGATGGGTGAGAGGAGGGCAGTCCTGGAAAGTGAACACAACCTCAAGCTTTTAAAGACAAAAACAGCAATTCACACACACATATATCAGAATATCAACAAGATTTTTTCAAGTAAAACTCTAAAAAGCCATTGAATATATAGATTTGTGTGGTGTTATACAAAGGGAGTCCATGACTGTAAAAAATGTATGTAAGAGTGCAGTTGTTAAAACAAAAAAACAAGCTTTTTCCTGGTGTAGCCTGCTTTGTCTCATTAAAGAACCATTTAAAGGATCCGTTTCTATCAACTACAGTGGACTTTGACATGGAACAGAACAACACACATCCCTCTGTATCTTCGATCTATAACCTGTCACCTTTCTTTGACATATGGACCAAAACACGATGTTCTCACAACTATGAGCACAACGCCATGGAAACCCAGACTCACTTCCATGGCAACACTTACGCAACAAAAAGAGAGAGTATACGCTGGAGCAGAGAGAGGTGGGGGGGATATAGATGTTCCCGATGGTGGCTTACTGATATGTTTGACCTACACTCTGAGTGGTAACCGCAGGCTATCCAGTAACACAGCAGGAATTCACAGAGGTCAGGCCTGAAGCAGTGCCAGGATTACATAAAGGCTTCAAGGAGCGAGGTGTCCCAACAACCCACAAATGAGGGGTTAGCAGCCCATCAATCTCCATCAGCCTCTACAACTGTTTATTGGTCTGACATGTCTACTTTTCTTGATTCTTCTTTATGCAGATTTCTAGAGAAATTCCCATTTTAAATGGCACAGCTTCTCTGTCCAGTGAGGACAGTGGAAATGTCTCAACCCTTGACCTGATACTGTCATAACATAAAATTACATCATGGAAAGAGAGCATATAAAGGGAAGACAAAACATTTATGGAGTAAAACCTAATCATCTTAATTCAAGACCCACTTAGTAACATTTTTTCCAGAGATTTTAACCACATTAAACAATTTTTTTCTTTTTTTTTTTTTAAATCAGAAAATGGACCCAGAGAAAGTAAGAAGAGAGTAAAATCTATGTTGTTGAAATAATGGATTGCACAGTAAAAAGGCCCAGTACGAAATGTAAGAACAATTGACGCAATTTTCATCAACATCCATCCATCCATCATCTATACACCGCTTAATCCTCACTAGGGTCGCTGGGGGCTGGAGTCTATCCCAGCTGACTTAGGGCAACGGTAGGGGACACCCTGGACAGGTCACCAGTCTATCACAGGGCTACACTTAGAGACAGACAACCAAGCACACTCACATTCACACCTACGGACAATTTTTTTTGGACTGTGGGAGGAAGCCGGAGAACCCGGAGAGAACCCACGCTGCTTGGACTGAGGGAGATGCATGCAAACTCCACGCAGAAAGACCCAGGCGTCCTCATAGGGACACGAACCGGGGACCTTCTTGCTGCAAGGCGACAGTGCTAACCACTGAGCCCCATTTTCCTCAACTGGAATTATTATTTTTTAAGCAAACAAACAAAAAAAACCCAAACTCAGACATTCTCCATTACAGTCCTGTAAAATAAAGAGAATTGTTTAATTTAGCAAGTAAACTGGGTTCGAAACAATGATCAGACTCTAACTTCATAATGTAAATTTCCTCCAAGTTGTAAAAATAAAAAATACAGAAAAAATAACCTCAGTGTCATGTATTGCAGCTGCTAAGATGTTTTTAAAAAAATACTAACCTAGAAATTGTGAATCATAGAGCACAGCAATGAATCAGAGTGGAACTGAGTGAAAACAGTTTGTGTGAGTTTAAAAGTTAAAATTTCATAGAAGCTCCTGACAGATTAAATCCACTGCATAGTAACTCTGATAGTCTTTTATTTTGTTTGGTTTAATGGCTGTGAGGAGACCCACCTTAGCTTTCAGAGTGATTGTGCTCTTGCAGTTAACAGATTGTATACTGTGAGGAAGTTGTAACTTTTAGTCACACAAACTTAGTCCCAGAAAGAGAGATTTTACATTTTCTGGTTTATGTGAATGGTGTGGATTTACATTCTGTGTAGGCCAACTAAGTGCAAAACAGCACATTATTCTGCCCTATAAAGCCAAAATGCAGCAATATTCAGTCAAAATAAGTTAAATTTAGATTCTAGAGAAAGGTTGTTGACATTTAGCTAGTTCTAATGTTGCATATTTAGATAGTTCTCATGTGCCATAAAGACCTCTCGCTGCCCTTGTTCTGTGCACTGAAATAGTCACTTTCTTTATTTAAAAACGGACTTCTTGACTGTGCCAAGGCCAACAGTTAGCTTTAGGCAAAGCTAATACACTCACTTTTTCTATTTTTCACTTTGTTAACAGAAAAAATACAATTCTTTAGAACTGATTTTGTGATACCACATAAATAAAACTAAATTAAAATGATGGATGAATTAAAAAGCTATGGTAGTTTGCCTAGCTTAGCAGCACAACCCTTCTGCCCTGTAGCATTTGATTCTAGTAGCATTTGTACTTAAGTACTGTCAAATTAAGTAGGTCTGCTAAAGATTCATTTATTAATTTGTCTCATTAGTTATAATGGTGAAAACTGAAGAAAAATCAAGGACTCATTTTGGTAGATTTTTGTGCTTTTATGGAAGGTTTGTTACAATTAGAGTTAAATTATATATTAAAAAAGGGTAGGCTAAATGGTAGATATAGAGTTAAGATATGAAGGTTTTAGGACATACATCTGTTACAGCCTTCAAGCAACAACCCCTTTTTCCTCAGCTTCCCTGTTCCGGTTACTCTCTGCCTTCAAACAACACTATAAAGATTTTTACAGAGGTTACAAAAGATGGCATGCTACTGTAACAAGCTGATGCCATTTTAACCATGAACACTCTTTTTAAAGCTGTTTGTATTATTTTCTGGACTTTCAAGAAGAGCCAAGTCAACCTCTTATACAGGACTGGACATTGTTTTATCAGTCTTTATTATTATTCAAGAAATTCCACTTTTCAGGGTTTTTGATTAAAGGTCCTGTTACTTCACTAGACACAGAGGAACTGTGTGTTATTGTATCAAACAAACCCTCGGCGAGAGAGAAACACTCTAAAAATCCAAACCAGGCAGCAAGAAGCTTCCAAATCAACCTGCTGATCCAACTGCAGCTATTCTCCTGGTAGCCTCCTCATAGACCTATTTTGTGGAGCGAGGTGAAACGGTCACAGTATGTGCTCTTCCTTGCCACACCGCGCTAAGGAATCAATATTCCACCGGAGGGGAGATGTGCGCTGGTCCCTTATGTTTACTCACACTGCAAAACTACAGCAAGCGAGGAGAGAACACAGACCGTGGTCTGGAAAAAATACAGAACCCGAGGAAGTTCTAACGATTACCTCTGAGAATAGAGATGAGAAAAGAGAAAATAACTGTTGGAAGAAGTAGACATGAAAATATCTACAGACCATGCATGTTTCTGTAGGAAACCAGCTCTGTTAAAGTTGGTTGGTTATGACATGCCCTCTTCTTTCTCTTTTTTTTTTAATTTCTTGATTTTACAAAACAGAATGCCACCTCCCAGGAAATCAAATCATGGATGGCATCAATTACATATGAACTTTAAATGACTGAAACCATGTGACGTTCAGTTGAACAGAGAAAACGACTAATTAAGAATTAGTATTATAATATGATGACTTGTGTAATTTTTTTTTGCACAGGTCTTTTTAATGTTGACGCCTAAAGTAAAATAAATATATGAATAAATAAATAATCCCAAAATTACAAATAGGGATGTTTAAGAAATACACAGAGGAAACAGAAATAAAGGAGACTCAGCCTTTCTCAGCCTCTGTCTTTCAAGTTGAGCCAATAAGCCTTGATAAATATTTATATCCCCTCTCTATGAAATTAGATGCTGATTTAAGGTCTATAAAATTGCCAGCACATGGACGTGCTCCGCCGCTGTAAAACCCATGAAGTGTTAAAGTAAATCTTGGCAGTATATTTCAAGTGTATAGTTGTTTATTGCATAAACGATATGATTTGGTCCCAGAAATAGCATTCCATACATGCGTGACAAAAAAGTAAATTCAGATTCCACCGTATTTGTTAATAATATATTTATTTGTTAGAGGTAAAACTGAACTGTATTAGCTGAAAAATCTGCTGTTATTTCAGGGAAAGAGGAATATTGGTCCAATATATGTCTACAAATCAGTGTAATCAGTCTAATATCATTTACAGAAGTTCAAATTGATTTTTAAAAAAATGTTCATTACTACATTTTAACAAGCTATTCGGTCTTTTCTGTCTTTCCTGACCTGTCTTCAGTACTTCAATATTTCAGTACTCAAGCCTGCACTAGTTTTATTTTCAGCTGCAACACATATGAGCTATTTCACAAAAGCAGAATTCAGAATTTCAGGATGACAGAAAAAGCAAACCTTTACCTATTCTGCTTTTATTTTTGTGGTGCAGGTGCGACTCAGTGAGGCCAGATGTAAGTAAACTGAATAAATGTGTGTTCAGGCTTTTCTTCGATAGACTTTGACATTGATCACAGCTTTACTAGTCTCGCTTAGTCAGTCCATTGTGTAGAACATGAGGGTCTGGCTGCATCCCACTATCATTCAGAAATATGCTGCCTTGTTTGCATTGCTTTAAAACAATTTAGTGTTTCCTCAACATAGTGATAGGTGGAATTGTTGTGGTGGAACAATTGCACTCAGGGAGATGAGAACTGTATTAAAAAGGATGATTCACTGAAAAAAAAATAAATTATTAGAGCTGCCTTACTGCATGATCCAAATCCTCTGGAAAACTTTCAGTTTTGTTTTTATTTTCAGTATGGGGGGTTGTTGCCCAGAGGTTGTTGTTGTTGTTTCCCAGGGCAAAGAAAATGGTACACACAGATAGTGGAAGGAGGGGAATCCTGAGCCACAACCTACATCCTTGAGTCAGACCACAGATTTACTGATGCTGAAATGGAGAGCACGTGTGTCACAAACTTCACACAGAGTGAGCAGCAGCTGCCAATAAGAGCTTATGTGAAAAAGAAAATGGCTTCTGTAACAGAAGATTGAGAAAAGCATGGCAGACAAGTGGGATAATTTGAGGTGCCAGTAGCACAAAAATATACACAAAGTGAACAACACTGATAATCTCGTTACAATGCAGTGTTCTGCTGGGACACCTCTGGGCCTGTTTCCATGCAGATGTGACTCTGACACGTACCACCACAGGAACACTGCTGTAAACCAGGCGCCCTCCTCAGGAGGACGCTGCACCCCACTACACTGCAAAAACTGCTCATGTGTGCATTTAAGAACATGACTAAAAACAAAACAAAAGGTCCTACCGCATGTGAAACTTTATTATCCAGTTGCAATCATGTCAACAACTGCAATAAAATATTTATTAAACCTGTAACAGCAGTCTGCAAACACAATATAACAGGAATGACCATCACACACGAGGACATTATTATATTTAATATTATTCATGCATGAATAATATTAAATATAACAATGTCACAGTGAGTAAATAATAACAGTACTTAGCTAAATGGTGTCATGTACCTGTGGTATTTTAATGCAGGCTAATAAAGATGAAGTAAAAATACACACATAGGAATTTGGAAGAAGTGGGGAAAAAAAAGATAAATAAGTGTTTTATTTTGGACGGTATAAAACATTGCAGTGACAAGCAAAATTACAGAAATGCTGAAGCTGAAGCTGCCTGTGACTGTGTTAATGTCTTTATCCAGATATTTATCTAATATGTTGCATTCACTGACTGCAAAAAGACAGAAACATGTCAAATATCAAACGGGAAAATCTACCAAGCAGTAACATTTTCTAACTAAAGCCTTGCCTTTACATTTGATGTGCCGTCTAAGAGCTGACATGTGAACTTCACAGGTCATTCTGCTGTTAAAAGTCTATGAACATCTCCAGAAAAAAGTCAAATCAAAGTAAGCAAAATGCCACATTTTGAATTTCTTGCTTAGAACTTGATACAGATAACATCATGTCAGCGCCGAGCCAAAAACTCATAACCAACATGCTTCGGTGCAACTGGACCTGTCTGTAGCCTGTCACTGCAACTTGCTGGGGACCAATATCACTTTCACAGTCAGCAGCAGATTAGTGTTCGAGGTATTAAGATTTACATCTGTTTCAAGTCTCTGATAAACACATGTACTGACAGAGAAGAAGATTTGAAATGGTGTCTGAAGGGATCGTCACATTGAAGGCAACATCCAAGCCTGTTCAATAAGATGAAGCTTGTTTAAATTGGTGCATAAAAAAAATCTAGTGTCTTTACATATGAGTTGAAGTGTTTCTATTTTAGACTGAATTTTATACCTGCAGCTGCCAGTGGGTCTTCACAATGAGGCATGGAAGTATGTTAATTCTGCTGCAGGAGAGTTCTAAGGTTGTCTGCAATTTGGTAAAATAAACATGAGCATTGCTATATCAAATAAAAGCACAGTGATCCATGGAAAGGCTGAAACACATGAAAATGCTGATTTGTGTTTCATGTCTACAGGCAGTCAGTTCAGTGGCTAGTGTGTGCCCATTAATCTGCTAGCTGCATAAAGTACCTGGGTATGCTATCAGGATTTTTTATTCCTCGCTGATATTTAGTTGTTGTCACAGTGGAGGTGGACTAAATGAAAGCTGGGAATGTGATAAATATAATTAGGAGTCGAGCAGAAAACACCTTCATGGTAATTACTGTTGAAAATAAAGAGTGATGGAGCAATTTGGTAGAGTCTTCTTACTGTTTGTTCCTGGTGGCGGATTAGAAAAAAAAAAAAATTAGAACTGGCTGATACAAGCTTTTCAGAGTTATTAACTAAACAAAGTGACTTTTGGTGATACTTTTTATGAGGTGTTTGCTCAACCTATTTAAAATGGAATACATCTCAGCAGAATTGCTCGCACCGATTTGAGAAAAGGTTTCATAAGATGTGAAGTTCAGAAGAACAGTTTCATCTTCTTGCCACATGACTTCAGCTAGCCGTGGTCAGTGAGTAAGTGGCTGGTGTTAGCAGAGGACAGTCTGAGCAGGACACATGTACTAATCAGTGAAAGGACAACAGGAAGGTGAAAACGCTTTGCAAGAATTTGCACTTATTTACGTTTTCTGTTCTGCTGAAAAATCTCGGGTCGCTCAGGTGAACTCACTGCTCTAAGTTTACTTTGGCTATGTAAAAATGCAGAAAGACTGTCACAATGCTCTGAAGCCAATAACACACCAACAAAGGTTTTATTTTGTGTTTTTTTGGTTCCTTTCCACCGTCGCCAACTGCTTGCTCATTGGAATCCAAAGGCAACTGTTGATTGTTGGGTTCTCTGTTCTCTGTTTAAAATTCATAAACTCTTTACCTGACTATGTGCAGAGCCATGAGATGACATGTGCTGTGAACTGGCGTCATATAAATAAAATACAATTGAACTGAATTGAATAACACACCTATTAAACATTCCCACTGCTATGGAAAATAATAAGTCAAGTCTTGGACTTAATAACTGTTCAAATCTCCTTTTGCAGCTACAACCTTAAACAAGTGTTTCTTGTAGATGGAAAACATTAAGGAGGAATTTAGGATCATTCTTTTTTTTTTTTACAGAGCTGCTTCTTCTTTGAATGTCTGCTTGAACGGCTATCCGAGGTCATACCACAGCATCTCTACTGGGATCAGGTCGAGGCTCTGACTCCAGAGGGTGGATTTTCTTTGTTTGATGTCTTTCTGTTGTACATTTACTTGGATATTTAAAGTTATTGTCTTGCTGCGTTGCTGAGCTTCAGCTGGATGCCACCCTGACATGACTCTGGACGACACCTTCATTAACTTGCGTAGTGTGGGTGAGCTGTCCAGGCCCAGAGGCAGCGGAACCCCAAATCATGATGCTGCCTCCACTCTTCCTCGTCTTTGGGCTGTAGTCCTGTTGGTAAACTGTATCTGTTTCATTTACACCATATGCAGTGCTGCTGTGATTTGCTGACTCCTACCTTCACTTAGCTTCTGTTGATGTCATGAGTGTCATGAGGGGTTCATATATTTTTGTCCAGCCTGAACTGCAAATGTTTGATTGATAAACTCAAAATGTACGAGTACAACACTATGACTTGTGTGTTGTTACTTTAAACATGTTGTGTGTTCATAATAAAAGCTCTGACCTGATTTTAGGACACGTTTTTAAATAAATGCAAATGAATCCAAAGGGTTCACTTTATCTTTGCTGCCACCGATGACTACAGACTTTAGTAGGTTAGAACATCTCAATGTGTCAGGAGCACTTTCTTGTTGCATTTTGTTGAAATCTTGCTTTTACTGCAATGTAAAATAAATCTGTTTGGTTGTGAAGGGATTAACAGAGGAGAAAAGAAAGGAAAAATCTGATTCTTCTTTCTTTTCAGCAGATTGGAACTGTACCAGTGGCATGCTGATGTGATGGTAAAAGTCATTGGAGCTGGAGGGTTTTTTTGTTTGTGTTTAAAATTGTTTTTGAAATGGCATTATGAACTGCTATGAATTCGATCATAATTGAACTTTGTTAGTGCTATTCAGGTTCCAGTTCTAAAAATAAGTACAGCAGTAGACTGATAAAAACCTGATTAACAGATGCCAGTGGAAGAGCAGGTCTTTATATCAGCGCAGTATAACCGTAAAACCTGTATATCAGACCAAGCATAATTTAAACAGTGGCTCCTCACAGCAGGTGGGAGCAGCTACACAATGAACACTTCCCTGAAAACCAGCAGGGGCACACCTGCTGAGATGTAAGGAGCACACTTTGTTCATGGTTTGACGCAGAACAAAGCCTTCTTTTTTCATCAGCAACAGAACAGAGGAGATGCGGTCAACAAATTTACGAGGGCTCATGTCAGCAGTGATATTTCTGGATTGATGCCTCTAAGCTACAGGTGTAAATATGTTGTTCGAAATTAGACAGCGTTTGTGTTCTGAAAGACGACAACAAATCTGAGCTACTGTTAGTGCTACTGCAACGTAACTCCAACTGTGAAAATGCATTAATTAAATGAGTAACAATTCAGTAACGATGTGTCTTCAAAGAAACTCTGTCCCTGTTTTGTGATACATGACCTCCTCAGCAGTTTTTAGAGGAACTACTTTCTAACATAAGAATAGTCCCAATTAAATTATCAACAGGTAGATCTGTTCGATGTTCTGGGTAAATGTGTTGGAAACAAGAAAGCTGTTGAAAAGCTGAGACTCAACAATTTGAAATCATGTTCATTTTCTTTTATTTTTGCATGAGTGAGAGGAGAAGATCAGTACTGATGCCTTATCTTCTGAACAAATGGACACTTCTGAAGCTCTCTCCAAATCACTGCCACTGCCTTTCACCACAACATTTTTACAACACATAACACCCATAATAACACAAGCTGTCATTTTCTCTTGTTGCAACATGTTAACAAGATCATTCATTAATTGTTACTCATGGGTCATTATCATGGCAGCGTACTGTCCACATCAGCTTCTTTATGTTCTCAGGTCACCAGGAAGCAACAAACTCTGGGATAGAAATGACTGATTGATGGATTGACTGATTATTCTGCTGACAGAAAATAATTTAAATTTCATTATTGAGTCTTTTTTTTAAAGGAAAAAGTGTTACAAATGTGAATATGATATTTAAGCTGGTATTGTTATTATGGTATTATGGTGAAGGGATTTTCTGACTGTTTAACAGACAATAAGTCATTTATCTATATTCTGTATCATCCCCATTATACATGTGTGCACTGCAATTACATTTCACTGACTTTGTTGGGAGGGATGCGCCCAACAGGACGGGTTTAAAAACAACTGATTTGAACCCATGTGTCCATGTGATACACCAGCAGGGCAAAATATGAGTTTGAAGCTGATGTTGTCATAATGAAAACAATGATGGGTGTGTGTGCTGTGCCCGTCATTTTCCTGAGGGCATTTTGAACACAGACACAACAACACAGCGGTGAACCTGGAGAGGAGCTCATTTAAAACTCTAATTTAGATTCCAGTGAAACAGGACCTGGAAGCTCTCAAACAGTTGTTGAGCTTAGTGCTGTTTAAAGGATTTGAGAAAACCTATTGTCTGTATGCCAGGTGGTGGAAAACACCAATATATCAATATACAACAAAATATTTTACCTTTTAATGGTTGATCACAGTTTTTCTCACAAACACACACACACACACACACACACACACACACACACACACACACACTGAAAACACAAAAAAACAATCAGTAACTACACTTTCTATTGCCTCTATCTTTCTCCACATCTGCCCCTGCCTATATTTTTCTTCTCTCCTCTCACCTTGTACTCTCTCTCCTTCCCTCTCCTCCTCCTCCTCGTGTCCTGAAGGCCCAGTCCAGCCTGTGGTCCCCGCTCCTTCTCCGACTGTAATACATTAGGAGGATTAACATTCCTACAGTAAACCGCTACAGTGCATGGCCAACCTACTGAGCTTTTCTGTCTTCTTCCCCAGCCCCTCCAGCTTGTGCTATCTTGCAAGTAATTTCCCGTTTGCCTTAGAACTCCCCCAACATCCCCGAAAAAGGCCCCAATATGCATGCCATGCACACACTTTGTACTTGTGTTTGTGAGTTTGTGCTGCAGGTATGAAGGCAGACACACACTGAGCTGTATTCTGCTCGGTTCACTGGGAAAAGCATTTTAATCTCAAGTACTTTTTTTTTTCCCTTTTTGTTTTGTTTTTGCATTTACGGTTAAATATCTTTCATTGTAATGCAATGTGATCATATTCTTAAAATAACCTGAACCGTTTAATTATTGTGAACTAATTGTCAGATTATTTGGTGTGTTTTAATCCCTTTCAAACGTTCAAACATATACACAATATACACAGTTGCTGTTCTGTATTTGTCCAGTTGTCAGCTTAAAACTAATACGGACAGAGTAGTAATTGGAAAAATCTGTTGTCGATTTGTTCGTACAACCAGAAATAAAATAAAATCTAAAAACTGCAGATAAAAAAGAAGGAACCTTTAATTCCCTGCTCTGTGGCTCGGAGGAATACACACATCAGGCGCTGACACACACTTCTGGTATCTGCTCATGACATTTGTTGACAATAAGAAAAATATTTTAGCTTTTAATGGTTGATCGCAGTCTTTCTGTCACACACACACACACACACACACACACACACTGGCTGTAGCTACAGGTTTTGTCTAAAACCTATCCCAGACACCCCTAATTGGCTGTTATTTATCCAGGAGCCCAGGAGAGCAGAGTGCACGCAGGGCTGTTTTCACATGGGATTAACCCAGGTCCAAATCCCAACACACTTCACAGAGAAAAACCTTACACTCTCTCTGCATCATCTGGCAAAGATTGGCCCCCACCGGCATGTTTACCCAATCTGACCAATCTGATTTAGCTCAATGTTTCTCAGCGGCAGTGACAGTGCACTCAAAATGCAGCTACATTTGTTTGCAGAGTGCAGGTTTTTCTTCTTCAGAGGAGGTAGAAGCTTCAGTCCCCATGTTAGGAATCAGTGACACCTACAACGATATGATCAGCGTGAGGCAGGTTCTGATCATTGCGTGTTTACAAAAATCATTTTGAATTTCCGTTTTTAAATGCAACTAACATACTGAGGTAATAAACATACAGTTTGCTCATTTATTTTAATTTACTCAGTAATTTAAATACATCATGCAAGTTCTTCGCTGTTCAGAGCATAATGTGGTGTTACAAAC
This sequence comes from Stegastes partitus, assembly GCF_000690725.1. Lineage (NCBI taxonomy): Eukaryota > Metazoa > Chordata > Actinopteri > Pomacentridae > Stegastes > Stegastes partitus. The sequence continues at coordinate 408,708 of NW_007577778.1, forward strand.
TGCCTGGGTGTCCATCACGAATCAAGACTAATTAAGTCTCCTCTTTAGACAGGACACTGGCAACTGGGATCTACCTAAACTGAGGCCTGATCAAGTATGGTTCACTGATGAAACTGGAGACGCTGCCACTGTTACTTGCTCTCTATTGCCATCTGTTGGACATATAAAATGTTCAAAAACTACAGAAATAGAAACAACACTTCTGTCACTATCGTCAGTCGGGTAAGTAACAGATCTGAGGAGAACAGTTCAACTTCCTCCTATCATCATCACATGATGTGTGGTGAACCAGATACACGGTTTCTACTGGAAACTCCAAGTTTTCTAAAGATGCAAAATAAATGAATTTTCATGAATTCAATGGAGAAAAAAAGTGTATAAAATGATGCACATATCTGCAGTGTTGATGGTGCAGCTTAATAAAAGTGCCACATATTGTTTCCAGGAAGTGCTGTGCATAGACTGTATACTAGTGTCACAAATACTGATTTTATCTTTAAGGCTTAATAAGACTTTAACAAGCTTCTCTGTTGAAGAGGAGTCCAGGAGTCTTGAGCTGTTCTCATTGATATTTACTCTGTAACATTACTGTCAGATAATGCAGCTGTAAATATGACTAACCACAGGGCAGATTGTGGAATTTTATGTCTTTATTTAAACTGTTCACTTCGTCTGATTGACACAATCTCTTTCTTAGACGCCTGCTGACACTTCTTTATCATAAATAGAACTTTTCATCAGGTACATTCAACCTGTTCTGTGTTATTCTACAAACATCGTCTGTCTATGAGGCCCAGCAGCTTTCCATGTACACTGCAAAAACAGCCCTACTTGAAATAAGCTAAATATTCTTAAATCTGGTCAAATTTTCTTGTTTTAAGCAAAACAATCTGCCAATGGGATAAGCAAAATTTACTTGGCTAGAATTCTTAAAACTAGCCTATATATCTAGCCACTTTAAGACCATAATGTGTCTTAAAACGAGAAAAAATAGGCTAAAATGTAAGAAATGTTTGCCTATTACAAGCAAAGAAACTCTGTTGTGTAAGCAATATTTACTTAAAATAAGTGTTCTGATTTCTTGATTAAGCTGACTTTACGACTGTTTTACTTAAATTAAGAATGTACACCTTAATTAAGGTTTCCAGTTAGTAAAAAAAGCTTAAAACAAGATAGATTTTCTTAAAACAGAACATTTTTATTCTTTATTCCATATTGTAACAACACACAAGCCCTTGTTTTGTAATAATTATTGTCACGTTGAAGAGTGGAAACCTTGCAACAACAGTAATTATAATTACAAAAAGAAAATTAAACTTTATTTAAAGAACACATTACAAAGTGAAATATGCAAGCAGCACAATAAGCAAACCATAAATTAGGTAAAACAATCAACTAACAACTTGCTGCACTGATGAATCTATTATTGTCCAAAATAACCACGTTTGGTTTGACTGGTAGATGCTGCATGTTGTTTGGTGACACAGCTTCACGTTATGGAGCTGGTTGATGCTACAAAAAGGATTTTACAAGTCCAGTGGGTGCTGCAGTTAACACAAGTCAGTCAGTAGACAAGAAGTATTTTATCAGCAGCCTCTATATGATGTATAGAAAACTCTACTGTCCAACTGAGAAGATGTAAAATGTAAGTTGAAGCAAAATTTCACACTTGGCTACATTGCAAACATCTAGAAATATGAAAACTCTGGCCTATGGGTGGGCTTGTTCTCTATGAGGGGATTATGTTCATACTGTTCTGATAAGCTAGTGAGCAGCTGTGAACAGTGATATCTGTTCAGGTTCACCCTGAGACTAACTGTGTTGTACACGACTGCAGACTTTTCCTGCCAACAACAGAGTGGTTATGAAATTCTGCTACTAAAGAAACGTCCACAGGACAATGTGTCTCTCTATGTATGTCTCTCCAGATCCACTGGTCAACATGCATATGTTTAATTCTAAACCACAAGTGAAGGCATCGAGTATACATGAAAACTACATGTGACAATTAAGCGACTGGTTTTTGAGCGACCATGCTCAACATGTCAGTATCACCTGTGTGTTTCCCCACTGCTGCGTGGGGAAAAAGGCAGCTGGCGAGAGTATTTAAAGCAGAGCAAGGTCAGAATTACTTCATGATCGTGTCGTCTGGCTTTGTGGTGAGTACGTAGCATGATCCTCTTTATTTCATTTCCCGAGAACCAAAGATTCAAATCAAACTTTGTGCTCAACAGATGCCACCGATGTGGAGTTTGGGTCTGTTCTGCCTTCTCACAGGCGCATCATATGGTAAGCTGGCTGTAATGGTTGGATACAGTTTTACTGAAATGGCAAAGTCACCAATACAGTGAAGATGTAGTGTCTAGATTTGAAATTTTGGCTACGAGGGATTCTCCGTTTTTGAAAGCGGTTAACACTAAAGTACTTTAACTTTGTTAAAATCATTTCATTCCACCCAGTCGACAGTATCATGTAGTGCATGTCCAGCCTGTTGCTGAAGCTAAAGGTGGAATATCCAGACTGGTGCCATTCAGCACTGTGTAATGCATTATTCTAAATGTTTTAAATGTCTGGAAACTTTTGGACATTTCAATCACTGCATAGTATCTCAAAAAACTGTGATCTCAACTACTTATTCTACTGTTACTACTGCTACTACTACTACTACTGCTAGTGGGATTGCTGCTACGATTATTACTAATGCTCCTACTACTACTACTACTACTACTATTGCTGCTATGCTCCTACTGCTACTGTTACTATTACTACTACTATTACCACTGCTACTGTGGCTACTATTAAAACTACTACTACTGTTAGTGCGGCTACTACTACTACTACCACTACAACTACTACTACTACTACTACTTCTTCTGCTACTACTATTACTGCTCCTACTGCTACTATTACTATTAATACTACTACTACTACTTCTTCTGCTACTATTATTACTGCTACTACTTCTACTACTACTACTACTACTACTACTACTACTACTACTACTGCTGCTGCTACTGCGGCTACTACTACTACTACTACTACTACTTCTAATGCTACTACTATTACTACTACTACTACTGCCACTACGATTGCTGCTACGATTACTACTAATGCTCCTCCTACTACTACTACTGCTACTGCAGCTACTATTACAACTACTACTCCTACTACTACTACTGTTACTGCTACTACTATTACTAGTACTAATTCTGCTACCACTACTACGACTGCTACTATTAGTACTACTACTACTACTGCGGCTACTACTGCTACTACTATTGTTACGATTAGTACTGTTATTGCCATTACTACTACTACCAATACAGCTACTAGCTACTATTACTATTACCCCTGCTACTACTACTTCCTCTACAACTACTATTACTACTGCTGTTACTCCTACTGCTACTACTACTACTGTTACTCCTACTGCTACTACTACTACTGTTACTCCTACTGCTGCTACTACTACTACTACTGCTACAAGAGTGTCCTGCTGACATCTGCTGATTATGGAAACCAGGATAAGCCCTTGCTCCAGTTTAGTTCTGTTCAGTTCAGTTCAACAAAAATGTGATAAACAGTATGATGGACCTCAAAGATGTCCTCATCAAAGAATTGTACCCACAATTTTTCAAAACTCTATAAACAAAATTAAATCATTTATCACTGACATGTGCTTCACACTTAAACCTTTGCCATACAAACCACATGACCTTTTAGGACTCCAAATAAAGCTTTGTGCAGCCTCAGTGGATTTTTCTCCTCTGTGGTTCTGTGAAAGTTTTTCAACTACAAAACTTGAAAATGTGTGTATTTTATCTGGGTCGGCAGACATCAAACCTGAATGAGCATGAATGTTGTGGATTTCACTCCATATGGGTAAAGGAAGGTGTGCTCTACTAACAGTGGTGTGTTCTCCATGTCCACAGCGGCCGAGGTCTGCTATGATGAGCTTGGCTGCTTCGATGACAGTCCTCCCTGGGGGGGCACTGACCAGAGGCCAACTTCTGCCCTGCCCTGGCACCCCACACAGCTCGGCACCCGCTACCTCCTCTTTACCCAGAAGAATCGCTACTACCAGGTGAGGAGGAGGTTTGATTGTCTTTTGCTTGATAATAACTAACAAGGAGCTGTGTTGTCTTGCCAGTGATGCGTACATGTGAACCAGTCTGGACGCACAAGTGAACCTGCTGAAGGACAGATTTTCATTTTTCAAATCCACGTTGAAACAACACTCACATGCCAGTGTAGTGTAGACTGCAAGACGATTGGTCGATGTAACTGCTCCTCACCTCTATACAACTCATGAAGAGGTCTACTTCTAAAACGATATGGGACAAAATCTACAGCTGTCATACAAAATCTTTATTGATATAATCTGTCATGTTTCAAGTTCATTTGAATTGATCTCATACTATACTCTCTAATGATTATATAAGATGGATTAGTTGCAATGCTTTTACTGTTGAACTCTCAGTATGACACAGTATCAAGTCTGCAAATGCACTTGCAGTGGCAGAACCTGGATACCTTCAATTTTTAAACACAGAACCACTGCTTTCAGAGTTTTTTTATTTATTTATTTATAATGATTCATCTTTTACTTGTAGCTAACGTTGCAGTTACTTTTGCTTTTCTCACCATTCCCCATTACTTTTAGCATTTATGTCGTCTGTTGGTGCATTAATGTGAATATTTTCTTTGACTCATTAGCTTTAGCTGCTGAATAATTTAGACACAAGTTGTTCATTTGTTTCCATACAACCCAAGTGTCTGAAAAATTTATACATTGTTTTAACCGTTAGTATGTATTGGAAGAATTTATTAATCTTAAAGAGACTTTAAGATTTCAATGTATTCATCAATGCTTTTGTCATGAAACCATCAGGAGATCAAGGCTGACCAAACAATTGAGGCATCCAACTACAGCGGCAGGAGGAAAACTCGATTCGTTATTCCTGGTTATTTGGTAAAAAAAGATGAGGACTGGCCACAGGAGATGTGTAAGGTAAGAAGGCACACACTGATATCTCATTCCTGGATTAATGTGAAGAACCTACAGTGAGAGGAAAGAGAAAGTTTCTCCCTTGCAATACATTACAAGATGTTTATCCATCAGACGAGGAGGTTCCTCTTCTTGCTCATGCCAGGTTTTCGTTTTCATTTAAATTGCAGGCAACCAGTTCAAAACTCCAGAGTTACAGCACATGTCCCTATTTAGCAGTACTCTTATCAAAACCAGCATACAGCATCTAACTGTCCTTAAGAATGTCATTACTAACAATGCCCATATTGGTCATATATGTATTATCCCAGAAAATGGCTAGCGTCATTGCCTCACAGCTAGAAGGTCGCTGGTTGGCATCCCGGTGAGGACACCCGGGATCTTTCTGTGTGGAGTCTCCATGTTCTCCCTGTGCAGCGTGGGTTCTCTTCGGGTTCTCCGGCTTCCTCCCACAGTCCAGAAGCATGTTGAGGTTAATTGGTGATTCTAAATTGTCCGTAGGTGTGAATGTGAGTGTGCTTGGTTGTCTGTCTCTAAGTGGAGCCTTGTGATAGACTGGCGACCTGTCCAGGGTGTCCCCTGCCTTCACCCGGAATCAGCTGGGATAGACTCCAGGCCCCACGACCCTACTTATCTCCAGATTTTAAACATGGTAAAGGATTGACAGCGGGGCTGTCATGCAATTGTTCCTCTTTTATTAGGAGGGGCAACTTGGCGTTGTGCCTTGCCCAGGGGCATGTGGAGAAGCCAGGGATCGAACTGCCAACCTCTGCTATGGTGGACAACCTGCTCTACTACCATGTCACCCCACTTTGTATACTTAAACCCTAACCATGACTCCTAAATATCTAAATCAATCTTTATTTTCAAGAACAAACTCCTCCTTAAATATATCAAAATTAACCCTTCAATGGGCAAGCACATATACATATCTTGGAAAATTAATTAATTGCTATTTTCTAATATATCAAGGGTATACTAACATATTTCCATGATTTGTTTTTCAAAATATGATCTTTATTTTCACTTTTACATTCTGTATCCCCGGAGATGCATCGTCCATTTAAATTTTCCAATTTTTAAAGTATTTCATTTTTAAACTTTTAAAACATT
>NW_007577778.1:414844-428786 GCF_000690725.1 Stegastes partitus
CTACTCTTTCCAATCTTGCACACAACTTTTTGAAAAAAGTTGGAAAAACCTGAACCATTACTGATGATTCACATATGCACTAAGCGCTGGAAACAAGTCTATGCAACAAGTCTATAAACAATGAGCTGACTAACATGTACACATAAATGAACTAACGCATGTCCAGAAAACATCATACTCCTGTTTTAGCGGTAACATCTCCTCTCTGGAGCTTTTACACTAGCACCATCCTATCAGCAATGGAAACTGTTGCGAGCATTTTGACCAGTGACAATGCAAAGCCTCACATTGCACTTCTGACACATGATAGAGGTCTGTCCATCCCGGCACATCCTGCATTGACCGTCCACTGACAGAATAGGGAGGTGGTCAATCCTGTCATATCTCTTATCATCCACAGGCCTGGGGACTTTTGGCTGTTTGATGACTTTTGGTGGTGTGCTGTTTTCATTTTCTTTGGAGGGACGTCCCCTTTTCTGCTTTTCAGGGTAGATGAGTCCCTTGGCAACGTCCAACCTAAAGTCCTTCAGACACTGGTGTTTCTGACCAAGTGGGGCTGCATCACGACGCTGGAGAAGCCAGGCATTATTGACAGCAGTTTCAACCATCTGCCAGAATACTGCTAGGTACCATCAGTGGAACCTTGCTGGAGTGTGATACAGGGAAAGCATATCAGCCAAATCCACACCTCCAATGTGAGTGTTGTACTCAGCCAATATCTTTGAGCATGGCATACTTATCTTCTTCTTTTCCTCTTTCGAGTAGCGTCTCACTTGGCCAAGAGGGTTGACAGAAGCACAGGAGCTCACCAAGATGACTGTTTTGTTGTCTGCCCATTTGACCACAGCAAGCTTTGCATCGCTGTATACACAAAAGTCAACCCTGCCTCTTCGTCTTCGGAGGAGATCTCGATCTTCTTCCAGTTTACAACCCTTCAAGCGGTTCTTTTGGATGGTACCCAAACTTCTGAGGCCCATGGACTCTTCAAGATGGCTTATCAGACTCAATGACATGAAAAAATTGTCAAAGTAGACAACGCAGTCGGAGGGTTTTCTGATTGTTCTGTACAGCTGCAGAACGACATTTCCACCCAACCCAAACTCTTTTCTGGAGTTTGCAGAGCACCACCAAATGTAGACTCCTCTGTGTAAACCATTAAGTCGTACACAAAGCCAGACGCACCAGCTCACACAAAAATCCTAAACCCCCATTTCTTGGGTTTGCTGAGTAGATACTGCCGAACACTACCAGCTTTCCTGCCTTTGTAAGGAACCATCATTTCATCAATGAGGAACTGGTTCTCACTCTTAATTTCCATGAACCTTTTCCTCATGTGGTCAAGTATAGGCCTTATTTGTAGCAGGCAATCTTCACTGGTGTCAGAGTTCAAGTTCATGAAAATGGAGCATCCTGAATAAACACTTGTATCTCCTGAGAGGCATGCCATCTGCTACTTTTTCATGGCGTGTATCTGTTGCCCAGTAGTTGTCCACAGATGGTATTTTCACTACACCCATGATCGGCTTCCTTCCAATTAATGTCTTGACTTCAGAGGCATTGCTGTTGATGCTGCTTCCGATGAACTGACATGAATACAAGTTTCTCTGGTGAGCAATGACCTCAAAGATGTCCTCATTAAAGAATTTGGAAAAGTACGTTGGTTGTGTGGAGAGCTCATCTGGTCCAATGAAATGACTTTGTGTAGCAGTAGACTGGTGCTCAAATTCTTTTTTTCTCCACCTACTGAAAAGGAAAAAATAAATGTAAAAAGTTCACACCCCTTCAACCCCTGCAACGTCACTGGATTTTTCACATAACAATTTATAATACTGTTCTAATCAATATTTTAACATCCTTTCTTGCTTTCTCTGGTTTTCTCCCTCCTCTGCCTCATCACATGTTGATCTGTTTTTCCTGAATCCAAATTGTGTGTCCAACAAAATAATCTCGTAGATCGTCCTTATCCTCTCCACGACAATAACTGACACGATTTTGGACATCATTGCAATTACTGACAGGCCACGGTCGTTTTCAGCCAGGCATTTGGAACCCCTCTTATGAAGGCAAGTTATTGCAGAGATGAAACACTTGGGTTATTCAGGCATGTCCATATAACTCCTAACAGGACCAGTACATATTGAAGGAGCTGTGTAGATTGGGAGTACTTCAGCTGTTCTGCATAGATACTGTCTGTACCCTGGCATTTCCTGTTATTAAGCTTCTTAAAACAACGTTCTATCTCTAGGGTGTCTGGAGGACTCTCATCCACAGAATCCAGGTTTTTTAAGTGGAAGTATATGTGGAAACTCTTCAGGGTGTATAAGCTCAGGCTGCTGCTGGAACTCTCGCTGACCGAGGTGCTGGGCGAAGTGTTCTTGTAATTTCACTGGGTGAAAAACTGCATGTTCTTTCTCAGCAGTGATGTGTATTTCTTAGCAAGGCAGAATTCCTCCTCTGTATCTTGCTGTTTACTAACCATATCGATCTTTCTTGCTTTCTCCTTGAAATACTCCCTCTTGAGAGAAATGCGCATTTTCCTTATCTTCTTGGAGAGTTCATGAATCATCATGTGGCAAAACTGCACATGTCGCCACTCTGTTTTTTTTGCAGCGTAAAGCATGCCCACAGAAATTCCCTAAAAATGTGTAAACTTCTGGTGAATTGATCAGTCATACACATTTAACAGTAAAATAAAGAGTAATCAATATTTCACAGCTTTATATTATTGACTATCTATAGTGTAGACCTCAAAACACAAGTATATCTGAGAGTGAGTGTTTCTGTTTTATACCCCTGTCTGGACATTGTATCCCCCAGGATACAGACATTCAATGCCTGATTATCAAAGCTGTATAAATGTAATTCATTATTTTTTAAAGAACAATACACAAAATCATCCTTAAACATCCATCCATCCATACATCCATACATCCATACATTCATTATCTATACACCGCTTACATCCTCACTAGGGTTGCAGGGGGCTGGAGTCTATCCCAGCTGACTTAGGGCGAAGGCAGGGGACACCCTGGACAGGTCACCAGTCTATCACAGGGCTACACTTAGAGACAGACAACCAAGCACACTCACATTCACACCTACGGACAATTTAGAATCACCAATTAACCTCAACATGTTTTTGGACTCGTGGGAGGAAGCTGGAGGGGAAGCTTGGGGAGGACACGCAAACTCCACGCAGAAAAATCCCGGGTGTCCCCCACCGGGACGCAAACCAGCAACCTTCTAACTGCGAGGCAACAGTGCTATCAACTGCGTCAGCTTGCAGCCCCATCCTTAAACAACATTATTTTATTCAAGCAAGTCCTACAAAAATAGAAAAAACATGAAAAATATCAGAACTTACCTCATGACCAGTGTCTTTTTCCACCTAATCTGCCATTTTGGAATTTGATAGAAATGTATCAATGTAGTTTTGAATGCTGGCATGAAGTCACATGACCTGGTACTTGACCCATCCTCCTTAAGTTTTTCCCACAGTAGGAAGAGCAGATATTTGATGCTCCTCCAGATGTTTGTATCTCCCAGGATACAGAAACCATTTATGCTGTATGAGTGAACGTGGAAGTTATATCTTTGGTTTTCAGAGTTCCTGGTTGGAATTTCGTGGTTTTTAGCATTTGGAATACCGTATTTTGAATGTATCTTTAAAGATTGTATTTTTTCCTCTCTAGAGGGAATTTCTCTAGAGAGAACTTTGTTCTAACTGAAAACAAAAACAGATGATTCTCTGCTCTATGAATATATTTGTATTGACGGTATTTACTTGGTTGGGGAAGGACGAAAATATTTTTTTGTAACTTGGGTGAACTTACCCTGAGTTTTGTAAAATGTGTGGTGGTAAACTTCTTGCTGTGTGTGCTGCAGGCGATGGTGCAAAAGGAGAATGTGAATTGCATTGCTGTGGAGTGGAAGACAGGACTGAAGACTCGGTATGCTCAGGCAGTCAATAACGCCAGGGTACTGGCTGCCCAGGTGGCATCCATGATCACATTCCTCATGGTAAACACAACACTTCATTACTTGCTAGTCAATGGCATTCTGTATAGCTTAAATCTATACAACACTAATGATGTTTTCTAGATAAGAATATGCTCTTCTTGTGATAAAGCCAGGCTAACGGTGTCCCCAAACTTCCAGTCTTTGTGCTGAGCTCAGCTAAATACTGTACATCCTGTACCTACAGTATCTATGTAGTGGACACAGATTAAATTGATGCCTGTGCTGTATTTATGTTTAACTCCAGGTAAAGGCACGCTCAGGTCACAAAATACAACTTACTTCAAATTCAGACATTTTCAGAAATGAAGAATCAAATTCTCTCAGTGTGAGTGGCCCGACCCACATCTACAAACCAGCCAATCAGGATGGAGTGTGAAATAGTGCAGAATTTCCTGGCTGGTATAACAATGGAGGTAAAAGGGGGGAAAAGATGTGCGAAGTGCCAGAAAACAGGAAAACTGTGCAATGTTGCAACATGATGTGTTTATGGTCTCAAATGCTTTATTCTTTTGACCTCACAGTGATTCACCAGACACCCATCACACAGTCTCAGACTGATGTCATACCTGACACACACTGAGACCAAGAGTATATGATGCCAATCTAACACAGTGTGAAAGCCAAGTACTTACATGATCATTGTAAATTGGACAGACTAAAGGCAGATTAAGGAACCAAACAAACACACTTTCCTTTGAAGGACATGACAATTATCTTGTACAATACTCCCATAAAGTTGAGGTAAGCTGAAGAAACAAACAGTCAGACAGTGGTTCATACTGAAGGAGTATATATACATACATCCTCACATTAGGACTATGTGTTCTATTGTGTGTGCAATGCCACAACATTACTGCAGAGGATGTATTCACAGAAGCAAAAAATAAACCTAAAAGGACATAACAGATAACAGACAGACCGCAGCTGGAAGCTGAAAGGAGATTGCCCACGTACACAGCGGCTGAAGGACACACTGTATGTTCTGTTTACTGTATGTGTGGTAGATACAGTATCTCTGAGTTTAACATACAGCACATGTTGCATGATACAGGGAAAGTACCAGCAGAAAGCTGCTACGTTCCACATGATCGGCCACAGTCTGGGAGCTCACGTTGCAGGAGATGTTGGAAGCAGAATTCCTGGACTGGCGCGCATCACAGGTAAACCTGCTGCACTGCTCACGCTTTATGATGAGGCACAACAATTTACATAGTTTTTTATATTTTTTTGCCGACCTCTAACATCAGGCTACTGTTTAGATTTGTGGTAATAATGAAACAGGCAGCACACATGAATTTCTGTTGAAATCAAGGTCTTTTAGCTAGTTTAGTTCTACTTTTTTTGAAAATGTAATTTTGAATGAGTTAAAAGATTAAAAATTAACAAATGAAACTGTTTCATATATTAAACATATTCTCATTAGTATTTCTCAGCTCTATGCAGCTTATCCAGTTTTGTGTAGTTTGCTAGGTTTGTTTGAACTGAAGAGGGAAGAACTAAAGGGACGCAGATGGAGAAGGCTAAAGGCCAATTCACTGTTTTGACATGAACAATGTGGACTTTTCATGGGATTCCTGTGGATGTTTCTGAAAGAGTGGTTGTGACTTTGCGCTCAAACATAGGACAGGATTTTGGTAGAATTTAAAACATCTCACTGTGCTTGGCTACTGTTAATAGAAAGTGTATACAAATCACAAATCACAATGCATGTGATAAAATAGTGATCCGTCAATCACAAGGTAGCCTTGTCCTAAAACATACTATAATTGATTTATAGTCTTTGGTTTCTACAGGAATCTACCCTTGAATGTGATAATGAAACTGCTTGTAGAAATTAATGACAGCAATAGAACAAGATCAAATCCAGGGCCTGCTATTGAACTACAGTATTTAATCCATTGTTTCTGTGTTTAGGACTGGACCCAGCTGAACCCTACTTTGAACACACTGACAGTTCCGTGCGTCTAGACACCAGTGACGCCACTTTTGTCGATGTTATTCACACCGATGGACATCCCTTCAACACCAAACTTGGTACGTGTCAGTGATGATCGCTGAAGCATTTCGTTTTATTTAAGATTTCTTAGGTTAAGATTCAGATTCAGAAACTTTATTTGTCCCCAGGGGGCAATTAAAAGGCACGAAGAGCAGGCAGTGCAACAATGACGTAAGAAATTAAGTAGGAAGAAAAAAAAGAAAGAAATTAAGAAAAATACCATAAATGTAACAAACAGGGATAAATGTGTGTGTGTGTGTGTGTGTGTGTGTGTGTGTGTGCGTGTGCGTGTGCGTGTGTGTGTGTGTACAAATGTAGGACAAGTAAGATAATACGAAAAAAAAAAAAAGTAAAAATACTTAGTAACATACAAATACAACATACTAGTGCAAATACAGATAAATAATGTACACAGGCGCAAATTGGCAATGACGTAGATACATTAGGTAGATAATTACAGAGTGCAATTAGCAACAATTTAGAAAAAGTTTAAAATCTTATGTCTTTGTACCAACATGATTTTCGTTTTTGTTATGTCAGGATTGGGGATGCCCGACTCTATGGGTCACATTGACTTTTACCCCAACGGAGGACAACTGATGCCCGGCTGCTCTGCCAACAAAGGCAAACCCACTGAGCTCGATGCTATCTGGGAGGGTGAGACGAATCACACCATTCTTAAACACGCTGTATTAGAAGTTTGAAATGCAGTGATCACAATGAGGATTTGGATGTAATCACATTTTATTGTGCCAATCAATCAAAGGCAGCAACGTCCTTACAAGCAAGTCTGACCACTTGGCGTCATTTTGGTGACACCCCCAAAATTATTTTGGGCTAACAAAATCAGATTTCTGTGTAAATGTAAAGAAAAAGAGCCATAACTGTAATTCCACAGGTCAGATGAACCTTACAAAGTTATATAGAGAATCATCAAATCTGATTTTAAAGAACTGCTTAAAAAGTTTGGTAACTCTGCCCCAAAATAAACTTTAAATCACGTTTTTTTGCAGCAGTACAACAGCCCATTTGGATGTTTCTACACTTAAAAAAATATAAACGCAACACTTTTGTCATTGCTCCCATTTTTCATGAGCTGAACTCAAAGATATGAGACTTTTTCTATGTACACAAAAGGCCTATTTCTCCCAAATATTGTTCACAAATTTGTCTAAATCTGTGTTAGTGAGCACTTCTCCTTTGCCAAGATAATCCATCCACCTCCAAGATTGTCTGAGACCAGCCACCTGGACAGCTGCTGCAACAATCGGTTTGCAGAACCAAAGAATTTCTGCACAAACTGTCAGAAACCATCTCAGGGAAGCTCATCTGCATGCTCATCCTCATCGGGGTCTCGACCTGACTGCAGTTAGTCATCGTAACCGACCTGAGTGGGCAAATGCTCACATTCGATGGCATCTGGCACTTTGGAGAGATGTTCTCCTCAAGGATCAATCCTGGTTTTCACTGTACAGGGCAGATGGCAGACAGCGTATATGGCATCGTGTGGGTGAGCAGTTTGCTGATGTCAGCGTTGTCAATCGAGTGGCCCATGGTGGCGGTAGGGTTATGGTATGGGCCGGCATATGTTATGGACAACAAACACAGGTTCATTTCATTGATGGCATTTTGAATGTACAGAGATACTGTGACGACATCCTGAGGCCCAGTGTTGTGCCGTTCATCCACAACCTTCACCTCATGTTGCAGCATGATAATGCACGGCCCCATGTTGCAAGGATCTGTACACAATTCCTGGAAGCTGAAAACATCCCAGTTCTTGCAAGGCCTGCATACTCACCGGACACGTCACCCATTGAGCATGTTTGGGATGCTCTGGATCAACGTATATGACAGCATGTTCTGCCAATATCCAGCAACTTCAGAAAGCCATTGAAGAGTGGACCAACATTCCACAGGCCACAATCAACAACCTGATCAACTCTATACAAAGGAGATGGTTTGCACTGCATGAGGCAAATGGTGGTCACACCAGATCCTGACTGGGTTTCTTCGTCCTTCATTTTGTTCAGTGTAAGAAGAGACGATTGGCCTTTTGTGGAGAGGAGCAGGACGTGTTTCATGCACGTGTCATTTTTGGCAGTCCTGAATTCTCCCATAGATTTTTGTTCAAGATTCTTCAACGGCGAGTCCATCTTTAAACAGTCCTTTGCAGTCAGTTAGGCCAGCTCTCTTATGTTGTTCTTGATGCTGATTCAGTATATAGGCCACAGCCAGAATTCCAACCACCTCCAAGAAACCCTGTTTTCTAGAAAATACATACTACTGAATGTTTGTCTAGATCAGTGGTATTATTTTCACAAGTGAAGGTGTTATAATATCCACAGAATAAGGACCCAAATGTAGGTTTAAAAAAACAAACGAAAGCTTTAGTTGAACCTGGACCAAATGCAAAAATCCAAGCAGGTAACGAAAGTCCATAAATCAGGATGAAATTTACAAAAAAAAAGAATAGAAAAAAAGAAAATCCAAATTACACTAAAGGCCCAAACTAACTGCAGTACAAACTGAAAATGCTTGGAAGGCCAGGCATGAAGCACACCTGTGACAAATACAGGTGAGGAACAAGCACAGACCAACTAGTAATTGACAGGGGGCCGGTACATACACAGGGAATGATACATTAAGGTCGAGTCTACATGTGCACTTGTAGGTTTTAAAACATTGCTTTTTCTTGGCCTTTTGTCCAAACACCGTTTTAGATCACTGAAAACAGATGTTTTGAACTCAGAACTCAGAGAAGGATGAAGATATTCAGAAACTGTTTGCAGTGTTCACGTGTAGACATTGAAACTGTAGCTCTGGTTTGTAATAACAGAGATTGTACCGTTTTCTCCTTGTTCACATGAGGTGATTTGGGCAGACGTGGCTAAAACAGTGCAGGTGTTAACATCATGAGGAGAACTTTTTACATGTTTACTCGTAATTGTACATTTCCACTTTATTGAGGAACAACAGCATCAGAATTACACATTTAATTCCCCTCTTCCACGATTCACTGTTGTAATATCCTTTTCAGTCGTCTGAATGGCCAACGTGGCTTTAAGGCAGAGGTGGTCTGGGTGAATGAAAAGTCTCATCTAATTATATACCCATGGGCCTCCCTCTAGCTCACAAGGGTACTCCAGAAACAACAGTGTCCTCTCCTGGAGTCTATGAGGATTGCAATATTTATCACAACTGACTACATAAAGATGAATGATTGCAGTGTCCGTAAATGTCTGACATTGATTTACATCCGTAAACCTTATTTGACTTTCAGCACAATAACAGTAGGTAAAAATACCCCCCCAAGAAAAGAAACAACACCAGTCACAGTCACTCATATTTAAATCCCTTTATTTATGGGTTTGATTGGTCTGCATCTGCTACCATTGAATAGTAGTGCTATGTCTGTGTTGGTTTCTGCTTTAAAGCAACAGAGTAAACAGTATCCATAAAGCACATGGTGTGTTTTCTGATCTCCACAACTACACATCCAGTGCTCTGAAGTCTACCTCAGATTTCATCACAGTCACATCACAGTCATTCTTGCCACACATAGCACAATGACTCACACATCCTATTTTCTCAACCCTGCAACTTACAGTGCAATACCCTGTGGAATATTGGAGTTGTCCCAATGGAAAAATCGTGGAGAAACTCCAGGCCGAGTTATTCCTGCTAGACCTATCTGAGCAGATATTTTCTAAAATGGATGACGACGGCCTTCTTTTGAAGTGGGCCGCTGAGCAGCAAGGCTCAAGTGGCAGCATTGGTGCCATGCCATGATCTGGAGGGGAGGAGGGAGAGGGAGGGTGTTGTCACAGCTGAATCTGCCACTTTTGATCCTATAGATAAGAGTAGGAGAGTAGGAGCCAGGGCTGCATAGCTGGAGGTCCTGGAGTGCCTGGTGTTTGCCCTGTGCTGGAAGAGAAAACAAAGGAAGACATGATCTCTTTCTATGTCTGTCGCTTACCAGCACTGTCTCACATTCTTCCTCTGACTCTAAGATTCTCCTTTTTATTGTGTTCCTTATAGTAACTTCCTCTGGATCCTGCTTTCCATGCAAATCATTGCAAATTTTTAAAATCGTAGCTTTGCGATTCATGAACGTCTTGTACAATTCCAAATATTTCTGAGTGCTCAGTGATTCAATCCTGATCAGAAAGTTGAGTTCATACTTATAGCTATCTGAAATGTATGACTTTAGTCTGCACTCACATCTCTTCTCTTATGTCTCCTTACCTTAACCTCTTTAGCACCATCTCACTTCTTCTCTCCCCTGTCATCTTCGTGGTATGTGATTAAAATCTTTTACTAGGTACCTCAAGGTTTGATGCCTGCAACCATGCCAGAGCCTACCAGTACTACACTGACAGCATTTCTAAATCTGAAAGCTTCATCGGATTCCCCTGCTCTGACATGGACAGTTTTGCTGCTGTAAGTGTGAACTAAGAGAGTTATCCACTGCCAGCTGATACCATTCCAAGTGTTTTTTTGGTTTTGTTTTGTTTTGTTTTGTTTTGTTTTGAACAGAATTCATATAAAGAGGCCTAAGTAATTTACACGTTTCATAAAGTCAGATGTCTTCTTCTGACTCTTCTTATTTTTTTTATTTTTATTTTTTTATAGTATGGTTATGCAGTGACAACATGCCCACCTGGTTAGAAAGCTCCTGTGGCTGATAAAGTACCAGTTAGATGCTATGCAGCTGGTTACATGCTAGCACCACCCAGGCACTGTAGCAATCAACCATGACTCAAAAAGAATTTTTAAGCCAGTGTATTTCACCTGATGAAATATAACGGGCAATGTATATATGTCAGATGTGTTAAATGAAAGCAAAAATCCACATTTTAGATGACTGCAGTGCACAGGCAGAGCTTCACTCCTGACAAACTGTCAGTACAACATTTTACCCAACTGAAACTCCACAAACATGTCAATCACAGAGCTGACTCATTCTATTCATTAAACAATGATGAACAGTGACTGTGTGAGCCATCTGACCTTAAAGCAGACATTTGCCTTTATAATATCCAGTTAGTCAGCTCTGTGCTCTGAGCAGTGAAGGCCAAGGTTTCCTTCTGGTGATAATTAACGTTCATTCATTGTGTTCTGTTACTGGTAGTCCTCATAACCGTTGACATTATATTACATTATATTAGTTTTCTGCCCTCTACATGTGCACACAGCTCAATGAACTGGTCTATGTACAGCCTGCACTGATGTTCTTCATCCCCTTGAACAATTCCACTAATCTATTGGGATTCTATTGAAATGACTAATTTCAGTCTGAGATTTAAGATGTTTGTAAAAACTTGCATTTTCCACATGATTATACCCAAACCCTAAATCCCTAAAACAAAAATTTGGGTCGATGGATGCTGTTAAATAACAGTCAAAATGGGACTCAATTTCGACATAAAAATAGCATCTCGAGAAGCTTTAAAGATCCCAGCAAAGCTTCCGGTGGAAGGAACTATACACAAGGGATCTTGGAGGCATCTTATGTCCTCCATTTAAACTGTGACTCAGGGCTATCAGATGTGCTCAGACAAAAGGAGGGCTGGAAAGAGCAGGACCACAGCCCCACCGTCGCAGCATGTATATGGGGCTGCCACCTGTTACTGCTTTTTGTCACTGATATGGCTGCAAACCTTTTCTTTGGTTTTAGAAGTTGATTCAGCAAGATTGGATTTTCGCTGTGGTGGAAGCGACGATGTAAATAGGCTTCAGTCATTGCCTCCTTGGTGTGGGCTTGTATCTGCAGCTGTTGCCAGTAATGACAGTTTATCCCTGCTCTGGACACATGTCCCGATCAAAGGAGGCCCGGGGAGCGCCAAGAATGACCTCATATGACTATGTCCCTGTTGAAAGATGACAGCACCTCCTTGTCGTTCACCTCATAAACGCTCTCTGGTGTTATTCCTGCAGCTATAGTTGACAGCCATACAGTCAGCCTGGTCACACAGAGGAACGCACTGTTAAACATGTACAATTCCTCAATGTCAAATGTTTAAAGGGGCAGTTTGGCAACTTAAAGGAACATAGGGGGAAAAGTGTTTTAGGGTTGTCATTTTTTCTCTGACTGGTCATTGACAGAAGAGACACTGGTACACTCAATCATGGGCTGAGCTCATTCTTTACACCTCACCATGTCCTTGTCTTCACAGGGAAAGTGTTTCCCATGTGCAGACAGCCAGTGTCCTCTGATGGGCCACTATGCTGACAGGTTCACAGTGACTGATGGCATTTCAAAGACAAAGTACTTCCTCAACACAGGCAGTTCAAAGCCCTTCGGCCGTAAGTATCATGACCTTCTTGTCTTGGTAAAAATGAAGGCGCGACTTAGGAATTCACATCTGAGAGTTCACCGTGAAGAAGTGCTGCAAAATGTTTCTAGTTTTGGTGTTTCTAATGCTTTCACCTCATGTGAAGGATGACGCACAGGTTTCTGTGAGATAGTAGTATTTACCATTCAGTAGGCTTGTAGGTAATCTGCTATACTGGTGCTGATGTGACAAAAATTCATTGTCACCTATGAAAACAAAGCTTTTCTAGTGTTTAAAAGTTTTCAGCTCAGAGTGGTGCTGGGAGGGAAAAGTAGTTTTCTGTACTTGCCACTGGATAACCAACACATATCAAACTTGGAAAAGCATCGGTATCAAAGATTTCTTTGTTAATTATTTTTGTCAGCGTTGTGTTTGAGATTTTCAAGGAGTGTGATAACGAGCCATGTATCATTATGACACTATGCTGAAATGCATGAAGGCTTCCTGTTTCTTTCACAGGTTACAGCTACAAACTTACATTAACCCTCGATGGTCCCTTCTGGCCTAACCTAGGCTACATGTATGTGGCACTTTCTGGAGGCAAGGACAGCACCAAGGAGTTCCGGCTTCATGTGTAAGAACATTAGTACATTGCTCTGTATAATACAATCAGCAGCTCAAGTCCATCTAACATCACTGACTGAGTTGAAGTTGCCAAATGACTTTCTTTATTTGTCTTGGATGTTGTTCATCTCTTTGTTGGCACAACCTGAGATCTTGACTCTCTGACCTAAATCTCAGATCTGGGGCCTGTTCCATATACCAAGTTTACCAAACAAGCTATGCTTATTTCAGTTAGTGGGACTTATTGTCAGCTTATTTCGCTTCTGTTATTATAACATAGTTCAACCTCTGTTAATCTATGTACTTAAATCTAACCTGGTTCAGACCAAGTATGTTTAACTAGCTAGTTGTTTAACTGGAGTTCCTGTAGCACTGACCATTGGGAAAGCCAAGATTGTACCACTAACCATCTGACAAGCTATAGTATTATTTGAGTTCATTTCATAGATCAGTCCAAGAATTTTATATTACAGAAAATTACATAAGCAAATAAACATGTAGCCTACAAACAAGTGAAGGTCTCTTAACTTCTTAGAGCTATTGTGATTGACTACAGCTGCTGACTCCTCTGAGCCAATTTAAGTAGGCCCCATTTGATACACTCATTGGACTCAGCCACAAACACTCAGCAGCAAAAATCCAAAAAAGTAAGTCACTGACTTAAACAAGTCAGAAAAGGCACTTGGAGAAATTTTAAAGCAGCTACAGATCCCAAAATCATCTTTGCAAACAACTGTTTGTAATATCACCTGCTGCTGGGAGACAAATGGTCAGGATGGGCAAGAGTCAACCAAGAATAACCAAAAACAAAACAGGTCTGCAATGAATTAGAAGCTGCTAGAACAGGGATGTCAGTGTTCCATCTGCCATGCAAGAAGGAAGCTCTTTCTCCAGAAACAGCACCTTAAGGCTTGACTGAAGTTTCCTGCTAATCACATTTTTAAATATTTTAAAAAATTCAGTCCTTCTGGGAAAAAGTTCTGTGGTCAGTTTAAATAAAAACCAAACTCTTTTGTCACCATGA
>NW_007577778.1:429072-449559 GCF_000690725.1 Stegastes partitus
CTGAATCCTGGGCGGACATATGAGATGATGATTGACGCTGAGCTGTACATGCGTGAAGTGACAGAGGTGAAGTTTCGGTGGAACAACCACGTTGTTAACCTCATGAAACCCAAATACGGTGCATCCAAGGTGGAGCTGCAGAGAGGAAAAGACGGCAACATGTAAGTCGGACATGTCAGACTCCTCGTATCCTAATGTCACAAAGAGCAATCCAGGAAACCTAAACAGAAACATCTCAGAAGCTATTTTCTCCAAGTCAATAAATGGCGGATTTAAGCAGTCAGTTTGTACATACATTCATTAATGCTAAATGAGTGACACTGTTCAACAGCGACCCATTATGATACATTTTGATCAACATGACATAAGCAATTGATAATGTAGGAAACAGCAGAGAATTGTACATAATCATTTACAAGGATGTACCAAAGCATTTAGAACTTGTTCAAAGAAATGAGAAACTGCTTTTTAGATGTACACAAGCGACACAATAATGTCAAGATTGAACAAGCAGTTTTGAGAATTTCAATTCTGATCTGAGAAATGTAGCAAAGCGACTGAGAAAAACTGTAATAAATGCCAAACATAGCACAAATATTAAAATGCATTACAAAGGAAGCAGCATTTTTAAAGAGTTCGAATTAAAATTGCACAGTTTTATTGAAAAAGTGATCAAGGACTAAGAGCGGAATGCTGCCATGAATTAAAAAGGTCTTTAGATCTGTGTCTCACACAGCTGAATATGAGAAGGGCAGTAAATGAGCATGAATACGCGAGGATAATTAAATCAACCAGAAACTTTTACTATCTAGATTTTATTTGAGACGCTAACCAAAGGAAAACTAATCCCGACAAAAGTACTGATACACAAATAACTGAATAAATACAAAAGATAGATAGATAGATAGATAGATGTGATTTGTGTCTCTGGCTTCCTCACTACCAAGCTGTATTTGTATGTGTATAAACCAGTTGATGTTGGCATAATGATGGCCTAGGGTCTGCAAACACAGCATTGGAGTTGAAGATGTATATAATTAAAAGAACAGATGTAAAGAGCTTTGCTCTGTTTCGGTTGTCAAACTGCAGCAGTTAATGTGCTACAGTGTAAAACACAAATGACATTTGGCCACTAGAGGGCAGCATGGGACTGTTTCTAGTGCCCTCTAGTGGTGATCACAGCTGCAGTGTGAGGATGTGGTGGGAGGAAACAGTGATTTATTGTTGTTTGTGAAAGGTGTGATGCTTTGTCACGCCATTCTTTTACATCATTACAATACATGTATCAGTAGAAAAACATTTGTGGCAGGGGAAAGTATTTGCTTCAGGTGACACAAAACTGGACTAAAACTATTTTAGTTAAAGGTTAATATATTATTTTTGGGATCATCTTGAATTATTAGCCCATAGATTTTAAACAATTACAATATTGTAGGATTTCTTCCTCTGTACCAATGTGTGTGAATTCGAGTAGAATCCACTGCTGTTCATACATGGTTAAATTAAAATATTTGTTCACATTCCCCTCTACAATGTCTAATTCAGTCTCTATCTCTTTTTGTCTCTTTTCTGTCTCCTCCTTTACAGTGTCGTCTTCTGCGGAACAGGAACTGTGAGAGAGAATGACATCCAGTCTGTGCTGCCATGCCTAACCAGCGACAATTATTAGTTGGCTCAGGGTCTTTCAATAAAGATTCAGCATTTAAACCTATTCAGCTCTGTCTTGTCTCATGTTTTGTAATGTTGTGCATGTCGTAGCAGCTTTATGAAGTGATCAGTCAATGAAGTGAGCACGATGCAAGGGCGAAGGACTTAACCGGATCAACTGTAAAGTCAGCCAACAAAGAAACAGATTAGAAAGAAAGAAAACAGAAAAGGATGTGGTAATGAACTCATAAACTTGAACTAGCTTCTCTACAGACCTGAGGGACAGGCAATTACAGAAGAAGGAACTATTTCAGCCACAAATTTTGCCCTTGATGTATAAAATATATTTGCTCATGTACACTGTATGAACAAAAAAAATATTGTGCATCAGCATTGTGATGAGCAGCCTGCATGGCAAGCACCAAACACCAATTCCATCTGCACTTTAACAGAAATAAAGGGTCTCATGTCTTTATAAAACATTTTATTCCAACAATATGAGAGAAACTAAGTCATCATCAATGACACTGCCTATTTGGTTCCTTTCTACAGAGCATGTAGCCATGCACCATTTCAAACTTGGCTTTTACTTGGTCTCATCTTAGACTATAACTTCAAAAGTGACTCAGTAGGCTTCCAGACAGTAAACAAAAGGATCGACATGTGTTTTGCATCACTGAAATGATCTTGGCCAGTTTAATGTTTATTGATGATGACAAAAAATCTGTTTTTGTCTGTGATGTTAAAGCCAAGAGTAGTTTCGCAGTGTTAACGAACAATACTATGGAATCCACAAAGTCAAAGCCAAATAGATCCTCTTTTTTTTCTGTTCATACACGACATGGACAAAGTGATGTCTTCACATGTATAGTTTTCTTTGACCAGCAGTAAATAACCAAAGATTTTTTGTTTAAGACCATAGAAAACTAAGGCAAAACCACAGGAGACTAACATATTTCCATTTTATAAGAAGAGATCAAAGACATTTTGGCTTGTTTTCTTTAAATATAACAATTAATTAGTTTGTGAAAGGGCTGCAAGGTTGCGCAGCACTGTTGCCCCGCAGCTAGAAGGTCGCCGGTTCGCATCCCGGTAAAGACACCCGGGATCTTTCTGCGTGGAGTTTGCATGTTCTCCCTGTGCAGCGTGAGTTCTCTCCGGGTTCTCCGGCTTCCTCCCACAAGGACCAAAAACATGTTGAGGTTAATTGGTGATTCTAAATTGTCCGTAGGTGTGAATGTGAGTGTGCTTGGTTGTTTGTCTCTAAGCGTAGCCCTGTGACAGACTGGTGACCTGTCCAGGGTGTCCCCTGCCTTCACCCTGAGTCAACTGGGATAGGCTCCAGCCCCCTGCGACCCTATTGAGGACAAAGCAGTGTATAGATAATGGATGGATGGATAGTTTGTAAAACCAGCAGTAGATTTCATCTTCCGGGAGTATTGTTAGCATCTTTCTATCTGACACTACACTTTCAGAAGTCTGTGGAGTCCAGGCCAGGCCTCAGTGGGGACCTACACAATATTCGGCAGGTGGTCACAATTTAATCGCTGATTAGTACATATTGATAGATACCTAGTTAACCTATTTGTTGTTAGTGTAATCTAAAAACATTGTGAAAGTAGCAGTAACTCTGATGACACTCTACTGGCTCGTCAATGTGCTAAAACTACAAAGTGAATCAGTAAGCTGGGATGAAATCAGTGAGTGCATCCTACAATAGTCATTCAGTATTTACCAGTCTTTGTAGTAAACTGAGAATTTACATAAATTCGCATAAAACCATCCGTGACAACTTCATTGCTATTTATAGTCCCATTACTTCAGTGTTATTACTGTCACTTTAACAGGCTCAACAAGAGCAGCAGTAAGAGGGATACTTCACATGTCCGACAATTACCATCCCTTGTCTTTCTCTTGCTTCACATAGCTAACTGTTCGTCACTGCCAAGGCCTGTCAGGACAAGGAGAGGGTAAATATTACCCTTATTAATGTTGAAAGACATGAGGCTCCATTTGTGCAAACACAAATCAACAGTAAATTACATGGTGGGATCACTGCTTTCTCCTGCTCATTTGGATACAGAATGGTCCCGGACAAAATCTTGTCTGCTGTGTCACATATATCTGTAATTCCAAAAGTTCTTTGCATGTACATGTGTGTATGCACGTATGTCTACAAAGCACTTATTAATCTGTCCGTGGCCTTTCCCTGGCTTATGAAGTCCTGATTGTGTGTCATTGTTTTGGCTTCATTTATTTGAACACACACCCCATAATCACGCTTGCAAATATACGGCTTTAAAAAGGCAAGCTGCCATTTTCATCATGGCACTAACAAAGTGCATTTGAAATCACGCTGACTTTCCCTGAGCTAAGCCATCAGTGCTCACACAATACCAATCAGAAGAAAAACTCTCGGCTTCAAAGCTTGAAGCTTGACTACATTAATAATATTAATAAAATAGCAAATTGAATGTGTGGGCAAAGAAGTGGGGGGAGTAATTGTCTTGAAATCCTCTAAAGACATCCGTCTTTGTCTCTGACTCTTGTTTCTCTTTTTATTATTGGCTCACTGAAAGTGAAGGCTAATGACAAAATAGCAGACTAATTCCTGTAATTATGTGTGTTTGTCAGAGGAAATTTGCGAATGACAGCGTTTCTTTTTCTGATCTTTAAGCCAGTAGCTTCGGGGGTGGCATTGTTACTAACAAAGCATTTATAGACAGGTCATGAATTAGTGAGGTATAGATGTAGGTGGCAAAAGAAAATAGCTCCCCTGAGGAATGCTTACACAACAAATTCAACCTCTGGCCTTTATCAAAACTGTACTGCCATCAAGAACAATTTGGCATCAACACAAAGGTAAAGAACTAGCCTGCTGTTGCAAAGATGAGGCGAAAGCAAAACTAAAATGTTCAGCGAGTAAGTAACACAACATGCTGCATTATGAACATGAGAGACAATGCTGAGAGGAGCAGGCACACTGAACTGCCAAAGGGTTTTAAGGATTTCAGTTGTTCGGCGTCTTCCTAAAGAAATCACACGAAGAGAGATTAAGTCTATTAGAGCTCAACAATAAAACAATTTTCAATACCACAATATGTTCTGACCTTCATAATAAATGGATTCAGCTGTAATATGAGAGGATACAAAGGAATCCATTTTGGTGAGCAGGAAGGAGGCTGAATGGAGCTGGCTGTTTCAGACTGGGGTCAGTGCAGTCTTTTTAAAGCAGATGCTGGCAGTGTTGTGCTTAAGTTGTTGCGCTGATATTTGACAATTTGAGAAGACAACTGCTGCAGTGTTTTTTGCGTTGTGACTCCATAAATTTATCAGGCATGAGGAGTATTATTTTGAAGTCTGAGTTTCTGATTGTCGCCATTTGTGTTTGGTTTGTCATGGAAACTGTGGAGTAAACTTTAGTTATCAATCCTTGGGTATATGCAGGCAGAACTAGTTAGAGCTAGGGTAAAGTAAGTGACATTGATGTGGGAGAAGACATCCTAAGTGTTGTTTTATGGCCAAATTAGAATTGCCAGTCAACCTATCGTGCATGTATTTAGACTGTGGTGGACAAAACCTTCGCAGCATGCAAACTCCCTTAAAGGTCCTCTCCAGATTTGGTCAGCTGACCCTCAAGCTGTAAGACAACGATGCTAGCCACTGCACCAGCATGCCACCCACCCTGGTTTACATGTATTATAATAAACATACAGGCTCTACAGCAGGAACTCAGAGCGACAACATCAACACACCTTTCATTACAGAGACTGAAATCTTTTACTTTTTCAGTACTTCATGTGTTCTGATGACGGACTCCTCAGCATGGAGAACACCAGTGGTACATAAATTTCTGCAGAGATGTTTTGTCATTTTTAGACATTCTTTTTCAGCTGCTTTATGCCAGAGGGGCTGCTTTGCTCCACCTTTCTCTTTAACATAAACCAAAGGTGTTTGATAGATTCAGGCACTAGACCTGGCCAGGTCATAGTTTTCTTTTTATTCTTCTTTAGAAACTCTTGTGTGCTGTTGCTTGTGAGTCATCTTCAAATGTCATCTCCCCGAGACCTTTTGCACTCCTGCAGCCCCATATCATTACACTTTGACTCACTGTCAGGACTATGCATTCACTGTGGTTGTCCCGGCGAGGTTTTCATTAAAAATGCTGGAATCTATCTGAGTCGAACGAGTTTATCTTGGTCTCATGTCTAATTCTTCAGTGGAGTCTTAGCTGCTCTGAATCAGCACACAGAGTCGTCTCTTAAGTCAAAGCAATGTTTTACTTGCAGCGAGGAATCACATGGACTGTACACATTCTGAACAAGTGACTACAGGGTCAAGAAACAGAACATTTATATAGACATACAAAGGAACAAGTGACATCAGAGTCAAGAAATGTAGCATTTATACAGGCATATAAAAGATTTCTCCTCTGCTCACATCTCCTGACGCTCTTCATGCATCCAGACACGTTGGTTACTTTCTGCAAGTTCTGAGCACGCTATCTTTCACGGCCTTCTGTACTTCAACGGTGGACAAAGAGAAATGAATCATCACATAAAACACTACATTTTTATAACATCTCATCTGACCAAAGGATGTGCTCTATTATGTATTAGGCTACTGTTTTTCTAAAGCTTCTTCTTGGAAAAAAGAGAAAAGCTAGCAGGGCTTTTTTTTTTCTAGGATGCCGTCTATAGAAGCTGATGTAGTGCCTTCACACTGGCCCAGCTGCCACAGAAACTTCCATTGATAACCACTGTGACAAGTCTAATGCATGTGCCTTTCTGTTTGTCAGACCTAGATTGTACAAGTAGCACACTGTCCATGCTGTCATTTTAGTATGATGCAGCTCTGATCAGTGGTCCTATGGCTCACCTCTCAACGACTGCCAAAACTGTATTTCATTGTAGTTGGTCACTGATCCACATGTTATTGTTTTGATGTTTCAGGTTTTGGTTTTGTTTTTTTGGGGGGTTCTCTGACATTTCTCTTCCATGTGAAGCTAAGATGCAGACATGCAGGTATCCATAGGTCCAACACTGAAAGCGTTCTGCTGTTCAAGTATTATTTTATAACCATGTTCATGCAATTAGATTAATTTGAAATCACAGGTTTACTCGATTGTGATCAGAGGTGGATTCACTTTGGTTGCACTGAGTTCCTACTTTGTATTTTCAATCAAGTCTTTTTTTGGAATCATTTGACACTGAAGCGATGTGGCACAGGCGTGCACGATGTCTATGAGGATAAATTAGTTTTAGAAGAGCTCCACGCTCACTTATTGTTTTCAAGAATGTGCAAGTCCTGTCTGTTTTTTTTGCTGTGACTCAACATACATACCATTAAACAACAATTTGGTCTTCCTTAGTCAGTCAACACCAGCCCGAGTGTGTGTGTGTGTGTGTGTGTGTGTGTCTGTGGGTGGGCGAGAGTGTGAGTGTGTGTGCATGTTAAGTGTTCAGGCATACCTTTACACCTGAACACTCAAGAAGGTTACACAAATATTCAATTCAAACAAACAAATTCTAATGAACTTACATTCTGTCTGTTTTCAACAAAGAGAAGCTTTAACAAGCACAAAGTGTGTCAAGCTCCCTGTTACTGTCCCATGATTTCATTGGTTACTCATGTAGCTCTGAACTCTGCCATTAACTGGAAGAGAGCACGTATGTGGGAGGGCAGTCGAGCTGGCAACTAAAGGGCCACTTGGAGAGTTTGGGTCCCTCCAGATTGCCGTAGCAACTATTCTACTTCATAGCTATTTGAGGGAAATCGGCCACACCTATCCAACCCTCTCACCCTGTCTCCACAATCCCCTTCCCCTGACCCTGACACACACACACACACCACATCCAAGCTAAAAACAACCTTGCCCTGCAGAGGGTTAAGTGGCTCTCTACCTCCACTTCTGTAAGAATAATACACTCACTGCGTAAATGTATTCTGGTTACTGAATAAGTGCCTGTGTTTAGTTTCATATTCCACTGGGTGAATCACTGGTGGGGGTGTTAGAGGGGAACTAAAAGAAAAAAAAAAAACTGAGAGTATAATATAAAATGGTTCCTGTATAGAAGTTTTTATAACCTACAAAGCATAGCGGAGACAACAAAGAGACTTTGTGTGTGTGTGTGTGTGTGTGTGTGTGTGTGTGTGTGTGTGTGTGTGTAAGCATAGAAAAACTCAAAAATTCTATTTCCATAAAAGCAAAAATAATTTTACTTTACTGCAAACTGAGATTCTTTTACTAAAACTAAGAAAAGTATGAGACATAAAATATACCTGAAAGCCTTCGTAAGCACTAAATGTCCTTGGAAGTTGTTTATTTGGCTAAACCAGGTCAGCCAGTCCTGCTCACTGTGAAGCCTAAAAATACACGTTGATTATTTGGTCAAGTTTAGGTCCACATTTATCTCGCATATCGTTTATTGTGGTCATATCACAACTTCTTTAAAATACTCACCTAAGCTCTTCTGATGTGAACAAACAGCAGGTTTTGGGATTCATTTAGCTGGTAGTTTATGGCTAAAACCTTATTGTTAATGCTAAATGCAAGCTGTGTAAATAGAGTAGTGCGGCACTCGAAGCTGTTAAGGCTCTTATTTGACTCTAGAGTCCGACCCTAAATCATTAAAATAAAAAATGCTAGTTGTGGTAAGATGCTCTACAGATTATAGCAAAGCAATCTGCAGTCATGACCTTGTTCTTCTGCTGCCCCCCGCCAAAAAAATAAATAAATAAATAAATAAATAAAATGGCTGCCTGTGGACATAGGTCTCCTAAATTTGATATATTTATAAAAATGGACTCTGACAATCATTGCAACAATGAAATCCTTTCTGTTATATAAACTGACGAGTCAAAAATCAGCACACCGACTCAAAAACATCAAACTACCGCAATAATGCAACATTCACATAACATTAAATAACATGACTGATAACACAGTATGGATAAGCAACTATAAATATACACAAACCATACAAAAATATGAATAGGAAGGCCCACAGAGTTCTCCTGAACCTTACAAAAGGAGTGAGTCAGTGCGATGTGTCATTTCATACTCCTGCGCCATTTTGTGGTCTGCTTTTATTACCTCTTAATACACTGTTTACACTCATCCATTTATTGTGTTTTATTTCTTCCATTCTGTCAATGATCAGTTCAATAGAAATTCGATATAGCCTCTTTTCTGTATGCTGCTTACCATCGGCACCAGTATAATATTTTTTATCTCATACCAGATGAGTATTGGAAACAAACTGCCACTTGGTGACAGTGTTGCCTCACAAAGATTCTACCTGTTGTCCAGATTTCAGCAAATAATCCAAGTAACAGGTTTCCTCTAACAGACCTGGTGGTGCAGAACTGCAGTTTGAACCTGGTCTTTAGCATGCAAACTGCACACCTTTGGGTTATATGAGGGACCTAGTATGGGGTTGAAATTAAAAAAAAAAAAAAAAAAAGAGAGAGAGAGAAAGAAATATTTAAAATTGTTGATTTGTGTCTTAATACACACACCTCTCAACAAAGACTAGAGCTTCCACTGAACACACTGAGGACTCGGCTTCCATTTAAGCAGCGTTCAGGTGACTCACAGATGGATTATAATAGAATACAATAGAATTCCTTTTATTGTCATGGCAATTTTTGCAGTAAAATTAACCAGTTTTCTCCCTGTGCATTATAAATAAATTTGCCCCTACTTTGGTATGTTTTGTTTTGTTTTTCACAGTTTTTTAAGAGAGGCTTTTTTTTTAAGGGACCAGTGCATGGAGCTCTAAAGCGATTTGTATTGAGCTGCGTGGTTTTCAGTGTGTTGCCCAAGGACACTTTAACATGTGGTTAATCTTACAATTACATTTAAAATGTAAAATGTGCGGATTCATGATGTTGGTGCCTCTTTCAAACACTGTAAAACTGCTTTATTCAACACAATAACAAGTTGTAATATTGGAGTAATTCAACAACGCAGACAGGAAATTGTTGCTAGAGAGAAGTAATAATACAGAAAACACTACCTGCAAGTTGACAGGATTGGCATCTTCGGTTTGTTATGTATGGAAGCCTGGAAGTCTGAATCCATGTTTTGCACTTCCAAGGTCAGAGAGCTATGGTCTTGACTTGGTCTTCTAGTACACAAAAAGCACCACATGGACATTTTAATAAGATCTAAAACTTTCACTGGAGATGATCCCAAAGAGTTAAATGGTCCTTTATGTTGGATTGTTACCAGTTTAAAACAGCATCGTTTTTGTTTTGTTTTTGTTTTTTTTAAAACTTCAGTTCAATTCAGTTTTATTTCCTAAAATTTCTTATTCAAATCTTACTGGTTCCTGTCAGAACTGGCTGCAGCGTTTTGTGTCAGCTGAAGGTTTTTAAGAGAATTACTGATATTAGAGAATTCCAATAGTCCAGTCTAGAAGTTTTGTTTTTCAGCATCACTCTGAGATTGGGTATTCCTGATTTTGATGATATTACAGGGTGACGTTGGTGGTGGAGTTTGGCTAACTGATTGGTTTCATTTTACTTTATAGATAAATATAACTTGGTGTCATCTGTATAAAAATGGACATTTTTGCAGTGCTTCCTAATAATATTGCCTAAGGGGAGCATGTACAAAGTAAACAATATTGGTCCTGACACAGAGCCCTGTGGAACTCCATAATTAACTCTGGTGTGAGTGGAAAAATCATCATTAACATGAACAAACTGAAATCTGTCTTTCACCAGCGCTGTTTCTATTCTACTATCTAATACTAATCTATACTAATTTTCACAAGAAAACATAAATGATTGCAATATAATTTAACAAAAACCTTAACAAATATGTGTTAAAATTTTTTTTTAAAGAATTTAATACATTAAAGCGATACTATTGCTAGATTCAGGATTTGGCATGAACCCAGTATGTGTAAAATGCTGGTTTGGCTGTGCATGTAGGAAATGGTACATGTTCCGTTTCGTGTAACTGTGCTAACCCTTTGCTTCTGACCTGCTTTGCAACTACACTCAAAGTGTATGTAAAAACCCTGATCCGAAAATGATCCAGAAAAACATTACACAAAGGAATTTGAAATACACATACATTTTATTGATGACCATCTGACAGTGGATATCTGGCATTGATCAGAATACATCCATTACTGTGAAAACCACAAGAAAACAAGACAAGTAACTCAAGATAAAAACAAACAAAAAGTCTTTGCATTAACAATAAAGGACTAAAAGAACAAAGTGTACATTTGTTGCGTTCCAGAGTGGCTGAGGTGATCCTAACTACAAGCTCAATCATTTTAGTGGTAAAATCTTTTGAAATATCGTATACTGTAGATAGTGTTAAGCAGATGCTTGTACATATTGCACGCTGGCTAGACTGCTACCTCGAATTACCTCCACTGAACCACTTGGCTTCAGACTGCCTAACGCACCAAGAAGAAAAAGCCAATGTCAGCTAAACATGTCTTCATATAATATTATCATAGCTTCAGGTATAAAGCTGCTACATAACATTACCCTGTGCATTATGCAATACTCAGGGTTGCACAAAATACATAGCAATTATCTAACGAAGGAGACAATAGAATCACGGTGTTATTGGATCCTTCCATTTTAATATTCATCCTTTGTGAGCACACAGATGTGTAGGAGGAATAGAGGGTTAGGAGGTTAGTTATCAGTAAAGTATGTGAAGTGCTGCACTGCTGCAGTCACTATGAGTCCAGCCAGTCTCCAACAGTGACAATGCTGAGGAGGACACCACCACCACCACCGTCATCATCGTCATAATCATCATCATCAGTGGCTAACCTTGATTTTGTGGATTAGTAATAGCAATCAACTTGTTGTTAATCATTCCTGTGACGCATGCGAAACGTGCATTGCAGAAAGAGTGCCGAAGACAGCGGAGGGCACTGAAGCTTGTGCATCTTTGTACATTGACACTGGAAAGCGAGAGAAGCTTTAATTCACAGTTCAAATAAAAGATCTAAGAAAATGGCTTTAAAACTGGTTATAATTAAGTCTTTCAAAAAAAACACTAGAGCGGCGCAAAATGACCAACATATCACTGGCAGGTGAACAATGCCAATGACTGATTTAATTGGCCTCCTTCCTGAGCCAACCAAGCCAAGCAACGAAAAAGTTTATTGTTCTTCCCTTTAGAACACTTATCACGGTATTATGTTTCCTCTTTACAGCATGTTTCATTTGTAGCTCTTGATTACTGAGCTAGCGTAAAGTGTGAACACGTCCTGCCTCCTTGAGTCGTGTTACAATACGGCGGCACACACTGAAGTGAATGTATGCAGCTGTAGCTGCCAGAGCGCAGCATTCTGTACAGAAATCTACTTAAAGTGTGGAAGCGCTGTGTGAATATGTCACCTACATGAATAATTGCATTGATTCCGTTGATATAACACTGGTGAACTCTGATGGCCTCAGTGTACTTCAAAAGTGCTTTTCTGAATCAGCTAAAACCTGGTAACTTTCCTGAACAGAGAATTTGACAGTGATCCCAACCGTATGTAGTGATTTGCAGGATGACAACTACTTTTGTCACACCGTGAAGGAGAGGAAAGGAAAGACTGTCGGCTGAAGGTGCAGAATATTGCATTAAGACTAGAAACACTCACAAAAGAGGTCTTACAGAGAGTTCAGAGAGGAAGGACCGCGCTCAGTTTAAAGCACACTGAGATCTGAAAACATGAATTCACCCTGTTGATGACACCGAAACAGAGGAAGCTATGGTATCAAGTGTTGCACCTTCCAGTTGTATATAATCCTGCTCAGTTGAACGAGAGGTAAACACAAAAGAGCATTTAGCCAAAAGTACCACTGTGGTCACTACGTTATAGGAACAAAGGTGTCTTTTACTGGTGTTGTTGTACTGTCTCCTGGCTGCCAGCAGAGGTCAATTAAGATATGACAGAACTTGGATTAATGCCCCTTTAATTTTGCCCATGTAGTTGAATTTACCACGATGTCAGGCAAACTTGTTACACATTTAGACAATGGCCCTTCATGAATCCACAGTATGATGCTCAGTGTTTACGTCTGAAGTCACACTTATACAAAGCATAAAGTATTTCTTTCAGAGGGCGAATCTGATTGGCTGATTGAATCTTGACATCACATTATATTCATACGAGGCACTCTTAATTAAGACTTTAAACCTTTCATAATCATCTGGAGATGTTAACTTGTATGAATATGGCTAACTGCGCCTCAGTCTTTAACACAGAAAGAATTTCTGCTAAATTCAGTGGCTCAAGTTCCTATGAGTCGGGAGGAAACATCGTTCACCGTCTACGGAATAAATCATGAAATGGATGGAAAGTTTGGCAGGACACATTCAAATTCTGCTGCCATCTCTACATCAACTAACAGCAGACTTGCTCACCGAAATGCTTTTTAAGGACGGAGGTATTCAAGTTTCCTTAGTGATTGAAAACAAGAGTAAGGCGACATCCAATTTAGGAACAAACATAGCAATCAAAACCTGCCTCAACCTTTCATGCTATGGCTGGTGAGAAAAAAAATGGTGAGAGATGTCCATGTGAAAGCACACACACACACGCGCCCGTACGTACACACACACATGCAGTCTTGGTTCTAAAGCTGCTGAAACGATGCTAAAAAATCTGTACAATATTTAAATACTGTATTTACAGAAATAAACATACTTCATTGTTTGTCTCAACTGGCCTGCACTCTTGATGTGCAATCACACCTGGATTTCAAATATTAAAGTGGGCAATCTGTCCACAGCTATTTGTCAGAAGCATAAACAAATAAAGGCAACAGTTAAGCATATTTGATGGCTGTTCTTTCTTTTCAGATTGCTCTCGCAGCACAGTTCACATTCCTGGATTTATGTTTAACAGTGGATAACATTAAAGGACCATACTGGTGGTTTTGCATGGTTTGGCATCAGCTTATGAAAATGACTAGAGGATTGAACAATGGACGGCCATTTACTGCCACATCTCATCAGTATATGTAAGTAAACAAATACTGGTCCTGGTTCTCCAACTGTCTGCAAAGCTTACATGCACCATACTGAACAAAGCTAATTACACAACTAGGAATGTATGAACAACTAAAAACTGTGTACTCAATGTTCTCTATTAGTTTTATATAGCAATGTATCAACTCAGCTGTTTCGTAATAACATGATGTTATTAAAACCTTAATTACATCAAGTCCACGTGACAGTTCAACTTCCATCCATTCATCCATCATCTATACACCGCCTAATCCTCACCAGGGTCACGGGGGGACTGGAGTCTATCCCAGCTGACTCAGGGTGAAGGCAGGGGACACCCTGGACAGGTCACCAGTCTATCACAGGGCTACACTTAGAGACAGACAACCAAGCACACTCACATTCACACCTACGGACAATTTAGAATCATCATGTTTTTGAACCTTGTGGGAGGAAGCCAGAGAACCCGGAGAGAACCCACGCTGCACATGCAAAGTCCACGCAGAAAGATCCCGAGGCAACAGTGCTCCCAACTGCGCCACCTTGCAGCCCACAGTTCAGCTTAACTGGCTAAAATAAAATGGTATGCTCCAGAAAATGATTGACACTATTTAAAGCTAAATCATGCAAAACGACTGGCATGGTCCTCAGAACTGTAGTGAAGCGGTGCTGATGTCATGTTTGGAGAATATTAACAGCATTAAGATATATCATTATATTTCATTAGAGAATGTTCAAACTTTTATCTCTTAAAATGATCTGTAGTGCATATACAGAGCAACAAGACACTGCATAAACCAGCATCATGAAGGACACACAATGATCTGCTGAAACCTTAAAGAACATGAAGCATGGAAAGATGCATTGAATTGTGACAGAAGATCTGAAAAGCTGTCCTATGATAAATCATTGTGGCTGAGAAGTGTTCAATAGTGATTAAGACTTTATCTTTCCTGTCAGGAGTTCTTAAAAATGATTAAACAAAACTGTAGTCCCAGCACGGGGTATATGGGTTTGTCATGAGTGTGTGAAAACTGTGGAGCTCCTCAGAAAATAAACTAGTGGATGGAGTAAAGTGACAGACCTAAACACACTGAGCTCTTTCACACTACTTTTCTTTTCCTTGCCATAACATGGATTCTACAGTTGAATGTCTGGGTTTTAGGTGAAGCTTAACACTTTCACTCAGTTTACCACCCAATCTTAAACTGAGTGACTGAGCATTGTGATTCATGAACATTAACAGCTTTCCAGTAAATATCCACAGATTGTTGTATGTGTGTGTTTTCATTGCTTTCAATAATTCTGAAACATTGACTTTCTCATGGCCTAGTTAATGGCTTAGGAAGTCGATGCTTGCTTTGACGGTGCGTCCAGTGGACACATCCACTGCCATTGCCCGGATCTCTGTGTCACCAAACTGCATGAGCGTCTGGATTTCACGACGTGGTGCCGTGCTTTCCGTTCCGCTCACATCCAAGCGAAGTGTCCCACACTTCCTGACACCGGGCTCGCTGATGAACCCAACGCTCTCCTTCTCAGAACAATAGACGTGGATGACGATAACCTGCTGGGAAGGTTTGGCTGGCGTGTAGCTCCGCTTTACCATCTCGCCGAGTGCCACGGACTGGTCGGCAGCAATGAAGGTGTCAAAGACGTCAGTGCACCAGCGGGTGCCATCCTTCACCAGTAGCTTCTCCGGTGGGTGCTTGCCCTCCACAAAGCGATTGAGGACACCCACCCCGTATGTAAGGGGAGAGCGGCGGACTTTGATGACACTGGGGTCCAGGCCGAACAGTACAGCACCTTTCAGGATGGTTAGGCCAACGTCATGGGGGATAATGATGCGGCTGCGGCCCTGGAGCATGTTCTGGACGGCTTGCTGCAGCAGGGTTGACTCAGCAAAACCTCCCACTAGAAACAGGAACTTAATATCGCTGACTTCTGGCTTCTCAAAGAGCTCAGCTAGAAGAGAAAAGCAGAATTTCAATAAACAAAACGATACTAGAAGGAGTGCATGAATTTACTAAGATCTATTTATTGGTGTATTTAGGTTTTTATTGTTGTTTATAGGTGAACAGTAAATCGCTGAATTGACTCCACTATGCTTACTGTGCTGCTGGTCCTTTGTGTGCCATCACAACAGCTCTAACCCACTAAGGGCGCCTTCACCCTCTGAAGGTGCCCTGTGATATCAGGCACCAAAATGTGTGCAGCTGATCCTTGATGACAGCAAAGCATGTTACAATCTGCCTCTCAATTACACATACAGTGATGACAGCAAGTTACCTTGCAAAGTGCTGGCCTGAGGAACCATTGTGGGTCCAGACATTTTGACAAGTGATGAGTAGTTGAGAATGAAACTCCCAATCATATGATCCATGCATGATCTGCTGTACCTCCTCCTCCGACCACAGCTTTCACAGATGTGCCCTAATATAAGTTTTATGCTAATTTATGTTACTATAGCATAGTAATATCATCTCAGCACATACCTTTAGTAGAAGCATAGTAGGCAGGGGTATTAGACTGGGTGAAATTACTCATCACTACAACTTACATCTAATTTTCTTTAGTTTTTATGAAAATATTTTATGACAGCACAGCAAGAAATGCAACAGTGAGAGGACCAGTCTGGTAAAAAACAACCTGAGGATTGACTTAGATTATTTCACCATTACATTTGTAAGTGACTGCACCTGAAATCTTAAAAAAGTGTTACGACCAAGGAAAAGTTACAACCACAGCAGATACAAGCAGGTAAAAGGTGCAGGTGATGGGTGTTAACAGTTTGGGCTAATTATTCTTTTCCAGCGTCAGACTACTTGTCTTTGTAATCCCTCAAAAATGTTTGGTGCAGCTCTGTTCTTAGAGTTTAACACATAACCTGTTGGGTACAATCTTAGTGTTACTGGTTGTTTCCTGTAAAATCCATTCACTGCATTAGGTGTGCTTCGTACTAGTTCAATCAAATCTTGCTTTCTATTTGTTTGTGGATTTTACTTCAGTTAGAAGGAGCACTTAACTGATTTCTCAAACTGGGGCTTAATGAACTTGTAGCAGCATCTCAATATTGCTTTAAATGTCACCACACAATTCATAAAAACAACAGTCTGACTGTAGAAGACACTGAGTCTCTTGTTCACTCTCATAATCTGATAATTTACTGATAGTAAAATCCCAGATGAAAAACAAAACTACTTTTTTTATTGCTACATCTTGCAGAAAAAATAGTATGCAGACTCTTAATATAAAGGCAGTTCTTTGATTCTGCTACACAGGCTGTAAATGAATGCATTCACACACAATAAGGTGTAAAGTCTTTAGTTGCCAAAGATTTTGTCAGTTTTCAGTGATCGTTTTTTATGAGGAAAGCCAAACAAGTCACAAATATGTTTTACAACGTGAGCAAACCAATTAAAATCCACGCAGACCAATCCATGCTGAAGTAATCTGACCTACTTTCCTCGAGTTCTGGAAACTATGAATTATGTAGGTTGGTTGTATTTAGAGAGAGACCAAGCCTCTTCTTTTGAAAACTGAGCAGTAAAATCAGGCTTCTCAGGATGTTTTTATCTGTCACTGAGCTCAATCAGTCTTTCTTTCAAAGATTAAAAGCAGCAGCACAATGATCACAAATTGTGTCGAGAAAATAGTTTTTTTTACCAACAGTAAAAAACAGATTTACCACAAAAAAATTGCAATTTTATTCATATAATTTCCTTTGGAGCTACAAGACTTGTTTGAACAGAAAGGTGAGACGTGTGAGCATTGAGGTGTTATGAATGTAGCTTACTGAGATGTTGGATGATGTGGTCTATGGTGGGCTTAAAGAGGGAATTCATAGCATCTGGACTCATCCTCAGCATCCCCTGAGATGACCATTTAACAAAGTCCACACTGGAGAGGAGACAAGAAGAGAAAATGTGTTACATGTGGTCTATTCAATTCAGTTACATTACGTTCATCTATAATTAGGGCCAAGTAAAGCAAAAGACATTTCAAAATAGATCAGATATTCCCAGTCATTTAGAAAATAAAGTCAAACTGATGTTCAATGCAATTATGTTGAAGTGTTTTGCATGACATCAAAAAAACTTCTACACGCACGGTTCCATGGTATTATCTGTCTAGAATCTTAAGATCATTTTGTAAAATCACCGTACAACGTTTGTATTTCAGACAAGACACTATTCCACTGAAACTATAAAGCAATAGTCCTAAAATGTAGCTCAGTGCTACCTGCAGTAGTATTGTAGTCCAGCCGCAACACATGAAGAAAATTTCACTATTTCTACAAATTCTACAATTTCATTTAGTAGACGCTTTCATCCAAAGCAACGTACATCTGAGAGCGGATACAACACAAGCAAGGATCTAGTCAGGAGAAAACAATCTGGAGAAGTGCCATAGAGCATGTTCAAGTGTGATAGGGCGTTGATGCCAACAGCAGGCTGTGTGGGAGTTAACAGGATTTTTCTTTTTTGTTTGTTTGTGGAGGTGGAGCGGTGGTTAGCACTACTGCCTCGCAGCAAGATTGCCGGTTCGCGTCCCGGTGAGGACACCTGGGATCTTTCTGCGTGGAGTTTGCATGTTCTCGCCGTGCAGCGTGGGTTCTCTCCAGGTTTTCCGGCTTCCTCCCACACAGTCCAAAAACATGTTGAGGTTAATTGGTGACTCTAAATTGTCTGTAGGTGTGAATGTGAGTGTGCTTGGTTGTCTGTCTCTAAGTGCAGCACTGTGATAGACTGGTGACCTGTCCAGGGTGTCCCCTGCCTTCACCCTGAGTCAGCTGGGATAGACTCCAGCCCCCCCGCAACCCTCATGAGGATTAAGCGGTGTATAGATAATGGATGGATGGATGGATGTTATTTTGTTTTCAGTCTGTCAAGTGCAAAGGTGTTCAATGAAGAATTGGGTCTTTAGTCTTTTCTTAAAGACTGAGAGAGAATCAGCAGATTGAAGTTTGGTAACTCGTTCCACCACCGGGGAACCACAGAGGAGAAGAGTCTAGCTATCGACCTCAGGCCTTGTTGCAGTGGTTGTATCAGGCAGCTTTTGTTGGTGGAGCGTAGTGAGCAGGAGGGAGTGTAGACCCAAATGAGAGAGTTCAGGTCGTAGTTTTGAATTTTAGCAACAGGAAGCCAGTGAAGTGAACAGTGAGGTGAAATGTGCTGTTTTTGGCCGGTTGAAAGTCTGAGAGAGGGAGAGTTGAAGGTCGCGTTTTGTCTATTTAACCTGTTCATTATCTTAATACTGTTGGCACTACAGTACTGAAATAGAGAGACAGAAGAGAAAAATGTACTAACATATTATAGTGGAATTCTTCTGATTAATTTAATTAATGTAATAGTGAGCTTGAGGAATGATTTATTCAGTGTACAGCTAGCAGGTCTTTGTGACTGTACTTACAGCACTGTGCTAACATGCTACCATTAACAGATTAATGACAATGACAATGCTGATGTTAAACAGGTAGTGTTTACCTGTTTACCATCTCAGTTTTTTTTATGTTAGTGTGCTACCATTTGATAACTACCAGTGAAGACAATATGATCATTTAGTTTTAACACTTAAAGTGTAAGTTAGATTTAGGACTTTGTTCGCTAAGCATTAAATCATACTCCATGGAATGGAGTGCATACATAAATGCGATCATGGATGCACATATGGACATAAAGCAAAGAACTTCACAGCTAAAAATATTAGCCAGATGGTAATGCTAAATGAAAATCAACAAGAGTTATCTCTTGGGATCATGGTTGGCTATAATGGCATTTAAACTAATTGTCCACGAGATCTTTTGTCTTTTTGCCTCATTTCACAGAACTCCTAGCTGAAGATGCCAAAACAATCATCCTGCTGGAGGTTTAAGACGGCTTCATAGTCCATCAGAAGTGCTTGACTTTTCTTTGCTTTGTGTGGGTACAGGTATGGGTCCAGTACTGACATACCATAAAGGTTCCCAAACGATGTCAGAATATGACTTCTGAATCTTTTCAGATTGGTGAAAGGGCTTTAGAATTCACATACACCCTTCCAGCTTTGGATTAGGTGAGTAATGTAATGTCACACTGAAGTTAAACCAACTATAGTCTGTTTGTGTGCTCTCTGTATGCTGTCTGTAGTCACCCAAAGACATTTAGTGAATGAAGAAGCTCCTTAACACCACTGTACTGTACTGTACTTGAGGGTGTTGTAATTAAAACAGCTTCAACAAGGTGATGCAGATTCTGTGTAGCGGACCGCACTAAGTATATTTTATGCTTGGAAATCATCATCTTGGGAATCTATGCTGCCTGGACATATCACTTAGCAAGACTATGAGTTAGGTGGTATGCAGATCAGCCGCTGTGCAGCTAGACAACCAGAAGCAGAAACCAGAGTTAGTATCATGCACTGCTATAGATTTTTGTGTAGGCTGCTTCCCTCAGTCCTCTCTAGAGGCCTACAAGTCCATTTAGCTATATCTGTTGCCATATGTCTGTTGAACAATAAATAATGAAAAAATCCATGGTATCCATCCGCTGTGATCCCATGTGTGTGATTCATGTACAGTAGGAGCACATGTGTGTGATAGTGTTGGCCCCACCCAGGGTTTTCCAGCACAATTAGACAGACTGAGAACTTCCAGTCAGGCGTCAGATGAGCCTGGGGGCCACTGAGGGCTCCAATTTCAGTCACATAAATATCTGCTGCTGCTCCTCACTCTGGTATTGTGTGTGGGATGAAAATCGACACAGACATAAGACAGGGCCATTAATATCTAGACTTCATGGTGCTCCCAGAAGTCAGGCCTTATAGTACTCTAAGTGAAAAGTTATGCCACCATTTATTTGTTCACTTACACTGCC
>NW_007577778.1:450274-461151 GCF_000690725.1 Stegastes partitus
TCTAACAGTACATCTGAATGCTGAAATCAAAACAGTGCAGCTGGTTCCAGTTCAGGGTCATACAAACACTGACTCCAACCTGTTATTTTAGGGTTTCATGTCTTCTTGTCTGTTTTCACTTACTTGCTTTTGCGCAGGGCGTGCTCCACACTGTGGCCTCTGAACTTCTTGTAGTAGTCGATGAAGGAGAAGGGCAAATTAATGTTGAGGGGATTGGTTCTGTCAGGAGCTGCTGCTCTCTTCCGAGACTCAAATGCAATCATCAGGTCCACCCAGGCGGCTGGCCTCTTTATCTTAAATTGGTCAACAAAATCTTGGCCAAAGATCCTACATAGCAGCTTCTCAAATTCATAGTCAATCCCGATAGAACCATAGGGACCACCTGCAATAAGAGGTGGTGACTGTTAATCACATTTTTAAAAAAAGTTGAAAAGTCAGTTGCATCATGTTACACATTCTTTTACCTGAGGCCTTGTAGAGCTCCTTCAGATGTCCTTCTGGAAGACGGATCTGATGGACAGTCAGGTCCACCGTTCCTCCACCACAGTCTACCACCACATAGCGGTCGCCTGCACAGAGAAAACACAAAAATGCAACATAGTGTGCAGAAAGCTCAGGGACAGGGCATGTAAAACTCATATCATCAAGCAGCATCCTTCCCCACGAGACTAATTGCTCTGACATGTAGCCACTGCTCCTAACATCACTCTCCTGTTCGTAGAAGATTTTTAAGGGAGATTGGACGTGACTCTCTGTCAAAGCTTGTTGAACCAGGTGACAGACAACACTGACAGACAGTTGACCAACAACTCCTTTGACTGCAGTGTCATGGGACCAGTGGTGAGGTGATAAAAGAAGAAAAAGTAGATGAGATACAGATGGTGAACAGCAGTTGACAGTGTAGATCTCACATGATGCCAACAATGACACATTAAGTTCAAAATGTCCCGATTCTAATGTATATTATTCAAATTATTCTCACCATGGGGGGAATGCTCTCTCAGCGCTTTTCTGAAAAGCTTTTATATCATTACCAGGAAACAGGCTGGCAGGCGTGACTCTTGCGTCAAGGCAGAGCGCTAGCTATCTCGCCTGAACAAACTGGCTACACCTGCCTAAGTTCGAAATGGCAGTCAGCAAATCGCCACCTAAAATTTCAGGCTCAGGGTTAAAATTTCAGGATTAGACACTCTTGAGGTGTGTGTGCTGTGCCTCGCTCAGCAGTGTTCATCACAAGAGAGGTGAGAGCCACAGACCTGAGGTCATTCATAGCCTTAACAGAGGTCTTCTACAGAATGGTGACCACTGTGTGTGTGTTTCCATAGCTGGGGAATGATGTCTCTGACCATAGATGTTTGGAATGGGAACTGAAACACGCCTTCCAGCTGACCCTGACCACTGATGTTTTCTGGACATGGACATGGCAGTCAATGTAAGTTCTCAGTCAGCCCCGAAAAAAAAAAAAAAACAAAAAAAGAAAACAATAGAAAGTCAACTTGAAGAC
The DNA here is from genome assembly GCF_000690725.1 of Stegastes partitus. Lineage (NCBI taxonomy): Eukaryota > Metazoa > Chordata > Actinopteri > Pomacentridae > Stegastes > Stegastes partitus. The sequence goes on from NW_007577778.1 coordinate 451,779, forward strand.
TCACGAAAGTTGAAATTATAAAATCAGGAAAAAAGGGAAAAAAGCTGAACACAGATGAGTAGCATCTGGCTGAGCGATGACATGTAGTCTCACAGATTTTAGCAGAAAACACCTATTAAAATACTAAATATACAAATATATAAAAAATGCAATTTGCTCTAATTGTCCGGTCAGCTGCACGAGCAGCAACCTGGAAGTTCTGTTCTTTCAGGAGCTGCTGGACAAAGGCAAGGCCTTGTCCTCTATTACAGTTTATTTAGCAGACATTTCAGCCATGTGGAACATATGGTGGACCAGACCTCTAATCTGTCATTCTATAAAAGGAACATGATGGTCCTGTCCAGTGTCTAAATCACTGGTCCCTTCTTGAGACTTCTCTTTGGTACTAGACGCTGTATCCCATCCACCTCTTGGATCCCTGGATCAGGCAGACATGAAGACACTATCCCTTAAGACACCGTTATTTCTGGCTCTTGCATCAGCATATGTGTACATGACATTCGAGCACTGTCAGTTCATGTACAATGCGCTTAGTTCACACAGGGTAATCTTAAGGTCATATTTTAACCAACCAAACATGCCAAAAAGTCCATCACTGGAGTGTGTTCCTTTTGAACTGGGGACATTTTTTTCTCCTTCCCTGTTCCTCCCCTCAAGCAAACACCTGCATGCTTTCTGTCTGGTGAGAGCCTTATATTGAAAGAACAAAAACAGAGGGTTGATCAGCTTTTTGTTTCATGGGCTAAATCCCACATCGGCAAGCCCATCAGCAAACAACGTCTATCCCATTGGATTGTAGAGGCGATTGAGATGGCCTACACCAGCAAAAAACTGCAACCCCTTGCGGGGCTACGTGCCCATTTGACCAGAAGTATGGCAACCTCCTGGGACTTATTTAAGAAACATGTGCAGCATCAAGCTGGGCTTCACCTCTGCCCTTAGCAAGGCTTTATACATTAGATGTCACTTTACCATCACTAGCTTACAGGTGGTGTCTCACCAGATCACCCTCCTTGCTGAAAGTAAGAAAGAGGTGCTTAGCTTTAATGCTGGGTGCTTGAATGCTGGGTGACGCCATGTCAGTCCATTATATAGGAAGGGAGCGTGGATCTCCTGAAACAAGTGTCACAACTGCCAGCCAGTACTGGCTAGAGTAATGATATAAATGCTTTTGAGAATAAAGCTGAGCGATAGTTCCCCCCATACAGAGGCACCTCACGTATATGTTCACAGAAACCCGGTTACAAGATAAGTAACCTCAAGTTATTGTTTAGCGGTCAAAAATTATATAAATGTAAGTTTTATAGTATTAGTTAATATCTTAACTGAGGAGGCAGCAACTTGTGGCATGGAAACAAAGGTAACAAAGTTGACCCAGTAACTAAAGCCTGTCAGCAGCGGCATAAGGACCACAGCATTTAATAAACTGATGCTCCCAGATATGGGAAAGTGTTTCAGCTGTTCAGTGTTCTAGCGCTGATCTGCTGATGTTTTATCTAGTCTGCTGATGTTTCCTGGTGCAATCTTGAAATCCTTTTACTAGGATTACAAATAGGTTACAAACCAGTCTAATAATTTATTTCACATTAAGACACTGATGAAAATGATCATTTAGTTTTATCTGCAGTCTGACTATAACTTCTATCAGCCATGATAGCACTGTACACACCCAGTGTATTGCTGATCCCTGCAAGGCAACAAATAAGCAGTTGCAATAAGCATGTTGTAAACAAACTGACAGCTTATCTGAAGGTCAAATGGAGAGTGAGTTCTCCAGACATACGGCTTATCATTCTTCATTGCATAAACAAACCGTGCACAGCTACGATGAGCCAAGTAAAACAATTTTGAAACAGGCCATAAGTCTGTGAACTGTGAAGTGTACTACAGACATTTTGTGTAATCATTCTATCATTCATCCTTGTTTTCTCTTCCAAGTAACAGTAAAATATCTGGACAAATGTGACTACTTGATACATTGAAATAAAATATTAAAAGTACACTTTAAAAAAAAAAAAAAAAAAAAGCAAAATGATAGTAATATTCCTAATGTTGGTGCATTTCTCTAGATAGAACAGTTTCTACAGATGTCTAGATGGTTCCATTTCCCCAAAAATCAGCATGCTCTATTTCTACCAAGCTCACTGAAATCTAGCATCGAATAAGACAGATTGGCAGCATAAGAAACAGCAAGAGCAGTTATCCTACAGGAAGAGGAAAAAGAATGTCAAAGCAGAGTGAAAGAACAGAGAGACTCTACCTTCTTCCAGCTCCGACCAAAGCTCCCCTATGACATTTTCCACCAAAAAGGTACGGCTCTGTCGGTTGCGCCGAACATGCTCCTTGGCTGGTTGTTAACAGAGAGAGAATGTTCTTGTGAGTGTGGTGAAGGCTTGAAGCTCTGCACTGTGAAGCTGTGAGGCTCATATACAGTGGTGTGTAAGGCAAGCAGAAGTCTGAGGTGCACATGTATCCACACTGTGAACAAGTCTCATCCTTATACACTTACACAGTCTGTAATAGATTCCTTCAACATGTATGTAAAGTCACTTCAAAAAGCATTCAGACTTCTTTGCTTTCTGCAGAGTATTGTAGAATTAATTTTAAATGGATAATCTGACATTTTGCCCCATCAATCTACTGAGCAGATGAAGAAAAGTTTTTTTGATCTGATGAACTATTTGGACAGAACTCAAATCACTACGTCTGTTGAACACCATCCACTGCTCATTAGTTGCTCATACCATTCCTAAGCTGAAGCATGGAGGTGGCAGCATTATCCTATCAGGGTTCTTCTCAGTCATGACTGGAAGCATGAATGCAACTAAATACAGAGAGGTCCTTGAAGAAACTTGATTCAGAATGCAGGGTCCTGAAACTGTCACGATGGTTTATCCTTCATCATGACAGTGACCCAATGGAACAAACTGTCCAAATCAAGGTGTACAAAGCCTGTAGAGACCTGAGAAGGGTAAGTGCTGCCATAGGGGCTTCTACAAAGTACTGAATGATGGGTCTTAACACTTTAGTGAATGAAAGATTTCAGTCAGTGATTTGTAAGATTATTCCAAAAAAAAAGTAAACAAGCTTCCTCTTCATGATTGGATGTAGATTAATGGGAAATGTCTATTTTATCCTTATCCTTAACATAACTTCACTTCACAACCTCATGCTAAAAGTGAGGGGGTCTGAATACTTTTTGAAACAACTGAAGATTGTACACCAATAGATCTAGGCAATCTGTCACAAAATGCGACTCCGCAATCATGTTGCTCATAGTGTGATCATGCAATGAGGGTAAAAGGTTTAAGAGACTCCAAGACAGTCCATGCGGACTGTGGCAGACTCTTGCGTTACTAAAGCCCCTTTTGAATATGAGATATGGAACACTGTCGGCTTCAACAACCTATTAAAGTAACAGCATTGTAGTCATTTAGATACTTGATATCTGTCATTCATGCGAGACTAGACGATACACAAGTGATGTATAATGCATAATAATACAATAACAGCTCAAATCTAAACTAATAGCAATGGTTTTAAGTGTCCAAATAACTAACAGCCTATTTTATTTCTGATTTCTTAAACAGTGAGAATGAACGTTTAGGACTCAACCTGAGGACAGCTGTGAATAAAACTAAATGTTTAACTGGAGCTGATAAACTGTGATTCTGTGTAACAGTCACTTGTCTGATATGAACAAAGGTTCATAGTGTGACTTTCTGTTATATCCTAATCAATCCTTTACCCACAGCAGAGATCATTTATAAGTAAAAGTAATTCATTTAAATAATTAAACAGTAAAGCAGGTTTTGATAAAAAACATTTTCTAAAAATATAAAAGAAATTACCCAGTTTTTAAAACTAAAGTCTACTGGCCTATGCTGCTTAACTGTGATGGCACTTAAACCATGTGGCCTAACGCTGACTGCCTAATAGCAGGAAGACCTGGCAGAAGTTAATGTCAGAGGGACATTTCCTCCTGCACAGAGGAAACAATACAGAACAGGAAGAACAACTGTCTTTCTCTCATTAGCTGTGCAGAGGGCATGAGAAAGGTCTTCCGTTAAAATTACATCATTCCAGTAACATCCTAACACCAGCAACAATTACCTCTCAAGACAATTATTAAAAAAATATCAATTGAGCAGATATGTCCTGCACAATCTGAAGTTTAGCAATACTTTAAGAACAGGTAGTTGCAGTGAATCTGTTTAGGCAACAGATGCTTCAGTGGCAAACCTCAAAAGAAAAATGCCAGGTTCTGACTGTTCCTTTTGAGTTCCCAGGAACTCTGAGAAGACTTGAGCTGAGAACACTTAATAATATCCTGATAGATTATTCAATACTGACCCTTAACACTCTGATCACTGTACCAGTTTATTACACAGTGAAACTCCAACAGCTCAGACTGCAGGAAAACAACGGCATTATTGGGAGTGCAGTGACACTGATTCAAAGCGAACACCAAGGTTTGGACGAGAGCAAGACTGGATTAACCCACAGTATCACCACTTACTTTGAAACTAGACTTATTGCTCTCACAAGGAATGATGAGTGTCCAATCAAATGAAGTCATGAACATTAAAACATATACATTCTGGGATATTACTTGCAGGGAATGATAATGCTCTTTAGCACTTAGTTCACTTCTCTTTCACGACTGCACCGAAGTCAACAGCAGTCAAACATGGGCTTTAATGGAACATTAATGTTCTCTCACAGTTTGAGATTAAAATACTTCATTTATTCAGCTCCTCAAATACAGCGCATGACAAATAAATGTGCCTCACAAAATGGCTTACCATTTACTGCCTTATTGAAATAATTAAAGTGTAACATGGTTACTCTCAGCTGTGCTCCAAGTCTTAGGCTTTACATCTTCCAGTCAGCTAAAAGAGCTCGTTATGAAGTTTGCAGGGTACACTAATGACATGGTTTGTGTTTTTAAAAGACTTTCATCTCATGTCTTCAAGCAAAACCAGTCCAACTGTAAACCACAACAACTACGTTTCCTCTTTTTCCCCTTGGCTGCACCATCCTAAATATTATATAGTCACAGACGACTTTAAAAATGGAGGGTATGCACCAATCTGCAAAAAATGCATACTTAACCAATTAGTGATATCTCCGAAGCCTCAGAAGGCACCACCAGAGAAGGGGCTTTTTTTTTGGATGTAAAACCATCTCCTTGGAACTATATGGAAGGTCATAGTTCCTCTGATGGAAATGCAGGTGAGGGAGCAGTGTTCTTCAATTCAATTCAGTTTGATTAATGTCACACCAATATATAACCTATGTCATCTCAAAGCATGTCACATAGGAATGTAAAGACCTTACAGAATTATAGCAGCTCCTGTTCAATGAGGAATGTTCCTGTTGCAAAAAATCAATGACTATTCTCTTAAATACTTGATGCCGGAGAAGGAAAAAAGTGCTCTCTATTAGAGTTTAAAGTTAGTTCTTCAGCCATAGTTTTCTGTCTTTCAGATAGCCCTTGAGGAACTACTGCTCTGGGTTAATGAGCATCACTGGTAGAGCTTGTTGCTGCTTTAAAGATTCACAACTACAACCTGGGTAAATCCTTGTCAGTCCTTGTTCCTATTTTGTTTCTTGAAAGATTACATTTTTTGCAAGTTACACTGTTAGCTTTCTGACTATTTTAACAATGCTGTCATTTTGCTTTATTATTTATTATCTTTCCTAAATGTTACAGCTCTGTGAATGTGATAAAAAAAAAGGGGATTTTAGCTCCTGATTTCATTCTAGGGGCTTCAGTATCTGGAAGTACTTGGATAAAAAGGGACCTTGCAGCCTTTTACTTCACTATATGAGAGTCATGAAAGAGGAAGGTGTGTTTGATACCAGAGGTTGATCAATGTATTCTTCTCCAATATGAAGAAATGTTCTCTGAATCCTTCAGCAAAACCACAAGCCCTATGACCGTTTGTAGAATCATAAAAATGCAGTAAACTGTTTATTTGTATTCTTAATTAGACACTAAAAAGTGTTCCTTACAAAACAATGTGGTCAATGCTGAACAGCACGCTGTACTAAATTTAGAATTATCTTGTGTTTCTTCTTTTCTGATCCACCATCTGTAGCCTTTATTTATCAGAAAAAGGGCAACATTCTTTCAAAATCTAACACTGACAAATTTAGTTTCATTAAATAAGTAGCAGTGTTGTTGGTTTTAAAGCTGATACAGGAAAGATATATTGCAGCCAGATATATTGCTTTTACATTTACAGTGAAGAACAAATCAAAATGTTAACTGTTCAGACATGCTTCTCCATGTGAACTCAATGAACCCAAACTCATGCATCAATAAAGTCAGAAGGTGTAAACAACTTAATACATCTATTTAACTTGTATGCGCACCTGTACATAAGCACTTTTCCAAGGAAACATCGTCAAGGGCTTATAACATGAGCAAACGCATTCATATCCAAGGAAACAACAAAGAACTGATGGCAAGGCAGATTTTCTTTTTACATGACTGTCTGCTTTGGAAAACAAAGACTAACCTGTTGAACCAGAATGTATTTTGTTTGCATGCAAGTGCAAAAACAGAGAATATTTAGACTAAAGTAAACCTTGCAATCCTACTTTTTTTTGTGGTGGTGATAAACAAAAACTTTGTACCAAACCATAGAGAAGGACAACAAAGAAAGATATGGGGAGGATTTGCTGTTGCTGCTTCACATGTGTCAGTTTAGTTTTAAAATGTATCTGTAAGTTTTTGCATTGCCAAAGTTGTTCCACTTTAAATTTACTAGAATAATAACCAAAAGAGTGATTATTTACAATAGCGTTATGAATAAGAATAAAAAAGATTCCATTAATTAAATGTATTTTATTATAGTTTATTAATAACTAAGTAATTAGCCATACCCAGTTAAACTATTACCCATTTTGGCAGGACAGAAGGTGGAACCCTGATGCCCTGTCTCCACCTCCAGTCACTACTGCACATACTTGGGTTGTCTGGTTCTGCCACAACTGCAAGGTGGCAGCCGTAAGGTTTGTTTATACAATAAAAATCCGTGATTGAATATCTAATTAGAGACCAAGTAAAGTTGTTTTCTGCACAACAGAATCTCAGAAAAGAAGCAAAAGCAAGTTGAAATGTGAAGATTTAAAGGGGGGGAGAAAAAAAAAGTCAGTGTGCCATTGTACCCTCAGGCATTATGTGTTTGAATTTAAAAGTGAACATTTTTACCTTGGCCTGGAGACACTATGGATAAAAGCAACATCCATCATGAGTTAAAAACAGTGACAACAAACCCTAAAGTCACACAGACAAATCAGGAAAATAATGCAGTTAAGTGGAGCACTGATTGATGAATGGTGAAATCAGAGGTGAACTGTATGAAAGTGTCATCATGGAATTAGAGCGATCAGCGCCATCTGATGTCACTGTTGATGGGACGTACCTTGGCTCATTCCACTCCCCACATTGTCAGTGGGACTGAAGCCATTCTGGGTGGTCTGGGTGCCAAGGTCCAGCATCTGGTGGAGGCGGAGCTTGCGACAGTAGATTGAAGCTGCCTCAGGTTCTAAGGCAATGATGAGCTGCTCCGGGTTTTCACGGGAAACCAAACCAGACTACAGAAAGGTAAAAGACAGACAGGATAGAATGCTTCAGCCCTGACATAACATTGGTCAGCTTTCATTTTTCAACTCTTTCTATGTCTGAATAGGATTTGTTTTGGATTTGCTGTTGTTCCTCATGTTAATAATTTGACCTAGAACAGTTTGATAAAAGCTCACCTGTTCGCTAATTCTGTAGCACAAAAACGTTTGGGACAAGACACATTCAGAGTTGTGTGGTATGAAAAATGACGCTGTGTGAACAACACAGTTTGTTCCATGCTGACTTTGTTGCACACTACATAAGGTATTGAGGTCACAGCTATTGGGGGCAGAAAATACACTACTGTTGTTGTGGTCCTGACAGTACCTTGCTCCTTGGTTTCCTCTGTTTTTCCCTGTTCTCTGGATTTCTTCTGTCCTCTCTTCCTCTTTGTCTTGGTGTGTGACTGCGTGTATGCGACTGTGACAACCTACTTTCTGCATGCTGACAATCATCGGACACACCTAGATCTCATCCCCCAGAAACATACAAACTCCGGTTTGTTTCAGAAAGTATTCAGACCCCCTCCGATAATTCTGCCTGCTCATGTGGAATCGCACTGTTACCTCCTGTGTTTCAGGTTCCAGCCTCCAGGTCTCCAGCCCACAAGACCTCCACCTCATCCTCACACTGGGAATCCATCAACTGGTCCAGACCTCCAAGCTCTGCTCCCCAGCCCTCTACAGTCAGTAAAGACACACTCCTTATTACACGTGGTGCACAGCACCACTGCCAGCCTCAGCCACTCAACTCTTACACCTATCACAACGTCCACTCAGATAGAGTTCATCACGCTAAGACTGTGCTGCCTGAGACCACACGCATAGGTCGGCCACACTAAACCCCTGGAGTAGACAGAGTTAGGGTCTTGTTTAAGGGCCCAACAACGGCAGCTTTGTGGTGCTGGGGCTTTAACCATAGACATTCTGACCAGTAGCCCAGTGCCTTAACTATCACTACCCCAAAATGATGATCCAAGCAGAGCTCAACATTGTAAAACCATGAGGCCCTCAGTTTCACAACTGACCACAGAGAGCAGAGCAGCAGCAAGTCCCTCATCATCTCACCATCTGATGATGTTTGTGAGAATGTAGGAGGTGAGCTGTTATCGTGACAACTATATGCAATCATTTGTAGCAGTTTCCCTACTCTTAAAAACACGAGATAGATAGATAGATAGATAGATAGATAGATAGATAGATAGATAGATAGATAGATAGATAGATAGATAGATAGATAGTGGGAGATGTGTTTGTGGTGAACCAAAGATTTTGCTGGCCTGATTAACAACAGGGGAGACTTTTGTTTTGTGTTTAGTGGAGAGGGAGCTGTGCCAGGATGAAAACCGGGTTAAAATGCCTCTGCTGACATTAAAAGCCCTCAGTTTCCTCAGCAGGTGAAGGCGCTGTAGTGCTTTTTTGTACAGCGAATCAGCATGATCTGTAAACGACAGGCAACACTTCGTACAAGACCTATAAAATCTGAGTATCTGGTGGCCCTACAGGCTAACCCTGCTGGCATGCTGTATATACATAACAACTGCTGAAACTTTCCTGGTGACACTTGTTTTGTAACAATTTTCCAACTAGGAATGTAGCATGCATGTATGTAGCAAGAGAGTAGGTTTGATTTTGACATTGGTGGGAGACACAAAAACAGTCCAAGGCAGCACTCCTGAATGTTGACGTTTTGTTTTGTATTTGCAATCATAATTTCACGTCATGTAGAGCTAATCAA